>NC_060139.1:708381262-708685762 GCF_021461385.2 Schistocerca piceifrons | reverse complement strand
ATATAGGCTTTCTACATTTAGGGCAAACATTGACTGAGATAGGAAAAAAAAGTATGGCTCAGAGGACATTAAAAACCAGATTCTGATGGTATGAACTTCACCACATATAATGAATTTAGTAAACCCGCAATACACACCCTGGAAGAAAATCATTAAAATTGGTATAACTGGGTCACATTTGGCTGGAACACACAAAATTACGGAAACTAGACTCCAAAACCTCCCTTGAGTTGGCGTTGCAGTATAATAGCCATCTCAGGTTCTTAGGTGCAGAGGACCTACATTTTCAGGAATGGTTCTTATAACTACAGTGAACACGTATCAGAGCCGACCGGAAGATGCTTCGAATTGAGAACAGCTATTAGTGGCCGAGCGGTTCTAGGCGCTTCAGTCTGGAACCGCGCGACCGCTACGGTCCCAGGATCGAATCCTCCCTTGGGCATGGATGTGTGTGCTGTCCTTAGGTTACTTAGTTTTAAGTAGAACTAAGTTCTAGGGGATTGATGACCTCAGATGTTAACTCACATAGTGCTTAGAACCATTTGAACCATTTGAACAGCTATTACTAGTCGAAAGAGACTGAAGTTGCAGAGAAGACCGTTCATATAGAAATAAATAAATAAGCGCAAAATACGCCGAAAAGGAAACACGGACAAATAAAATCTACTATTTTCTTTCCTACAGTGTCACAAAAAGAGGACATATTTCATTGAGCCTCGTCTTGTGATACTCGAGTATTTCCATCAGCTTCAGAATCCTACTCACAAAACTACAATGAAATCGTACAAAGTAAACTGTCACGTATTGTAGCACAGTGGGGAGACGGGCAGGCAAGCAAGGTTCCTGTAGTCTGCTTGGGTTGAACACAGCTTGGCTTTGATGGAGTAGAGCAGCCTGCCCGTTCTGCTGGTAATGTGCGGCAGCTTGCCTGCCTGGCTGATGGGGAAGATTGAGCACGATAAGAGGGGTATATGTACACCACTGAAAAATAATGCAGGCTCATTAAAACGTTCTTTACTATTTGACAGTCGTTATACAGTTTTTCGACGGCTACGGAATGGGTGGTTTCCATGGATAAAGGCAGCGAATGTACTTGTTGTGACAGGAGCATACTGAGACAACGTATTGACCGGAGAATTAGTGGATGGTACCTAGTGCGAGGTCGATGTAATGAAGCTATCGGCAGAAGTGGGGGCACATGGACTTCCTTCGGTTGAGTGTGTTGTTACAGGAGCTCAGTTCCGGCTGTGGAACTTTCCCTTATGAGACAGCACCTAGCAACGCAGTCCACCGCTACAATATAGCACTGTGTGGCAAAACTGTATGCCATCATTCCTGGAGCACCTATCTACAAATTACGCAGATGTCTGGCCCGCATATCCCTTGGTTGGTTGTGCCCTGCCTGAGAACACTGCCGCAACATGCCGAAAGTTACTCGCCTTCTTTTTTAATCCGTATCACAAGTGAAAATGTAGCTTGAAAAATGCTCTAAGAAAATCGCCTCCTGTAAATAAATTTCAGACCCATGAAAAGAATAACACAATGTAACTGAAATTTGTAAGAGCAACAGAATACGAAAAGAACAGGAATAGCATACTTTTCACAACTTAATAATAATGAATAATAATTATGAAGACCTGACTGAATTATACCAACGTACTACATTATCCAGTCAAATTAATCTGACCATCTGCAAAGCCTGAATAACCATCTTTTGCAGCCCGAGGTATGCAGAATGAGGGTCAATGAGGTTCTGAGAGGTACCAACAACTACGTGGAGCCATGGCAACTTCAGTGCAGCGGCCAGCTGCACTAGGTTTCTCGCTTGAGGATCAATGGCAAGGACAGGCCAGTCAAGGTGGTCTCACAGATTCTCGACTGGGTTTTAACTCGGGGG
Organism: Schistocerca piceifrons; assembly: GCF_021461385.2. NCBI lineage: Eukaryota > Metazoa > Arthropoda > Insecta > Orthoptera > Acrididae > Schistocerca > Schistocerca piceifrons. The sequence continues at coordinate 708,683,865 of NC_060139.1, read as the reverse complement.
TTTGGTGGTCAGAGGACAGTGGCCAAACACATGCTGATTCTACGCGAAATATCATCCAAAATGCGACCTGTATGACACGTTGCATTGTCCTGCTGATAGATGCCATCGCGCGCCGAGGCTATATAAAATGCAGCTAGGGATGGACACGATCCACAAGGATAAATACTTACTTTTGTTGACCCATAGTACTTCCCGAAATGATGAGATCCCCCAGAGAATACCACGACTACATTCCCGAGACCACCAGACCACACACAACGTACCCTCCGGGATGCAGGGAGTTTGGTTTCAGATGTTTCACCCCTTACACGCAAACAGCCATCTGTTCGATTAAGAATTAAGAGTGGTTCGTCTGAAAAGGCCACTTGTCGCCAATCCGTGGACGTCCAGTCTCCGTCGCCGATGAACAGCAGTCCGGATGGGTGCACGAACCAGGACAGCCCCTTGGCTCATCTGGGCGGACAGTTGCTCAAACGTTATACGTGTATTCGCCTGTACACATCTCCGGCACGTTATCTATGGTCCGCGGTGCACCAGAGTTGCCTCAGTGGCAGTTTTTGGTGAGCCCGTTTTGCCATCCACGTTGTACTTTAACCACAATGGCACTCGGACAAATGTTCAAATGTGTGTGAAATCTTATGGGACTTAACTGCTAAGGTCATCAGTCCCTAAGCTTAAACACTACTTAACCTAAATTATCCTAAGAACAAACACACACACCCATGCCCGAGGGAGGTCTCGAACCTCCGCCAGGACCAGCCGCACAGTCCATGACTGCATCGCCTCATCGCCTTAGACCGCTCGGCTGCACTCGACAGTTTACAAAAGTATTCGCTTCAGAAATGCTTTCACCTTTGGACAGAAAGCCAATGATCGTGCCCTTGTGTCCGTCGTCAGACAAATCGCTCCGTTTCCCCATTACGACGACGACTGTGCTATTTTCCGCGTCCCGCAGACACCTTTTATATACCCTCCACTGCTAGTGCTGCCACCTGCCGTCTGTGAGAGGTTATTGCACGTTGACGTCGAACGTTGGCGATGGTCCCATTTCCGTGGTGACTGTGTAATTATGAGATGAGCTTATGCCTGATATGAATAACACGGGCTTCGTATCGTGTTGGTCTAGTGTCCAACTTACACATATGAAACTCAGAGGCACAAAGCAATCATGTCGCATTAAAAATCGTGATCTGTCATTTCTCTCTCTGCAACTCTAACTGTTGACTTACGTAGTGTCATGTAAAACATGGCAAGAAGTACACCAACTATATTACTGCTTCGGGGAACTTATATTATGATTGTAATGATAGCTAAGCAAAATTGGTATCTCTGCTGAAGGCAAGAAACTTACATTCCATTAGAAACTCGATGCCGACAGAAAAGTGGACAGTTAGTTGTAAAGGATTTTAAGCAGTGGCAAGGGATAATGAAAAACTACTTCCTTAAGGAAATATGACGGCGTTTAAAGGATAATTATGCCCCACATGGCATATATATCACCACAAGTGAATCATTTAGATAACTGGACCTTCATGTGCATTAGGAAGTATTGAAAGAGGCTCATTAAATGATAGTATGATGAATTCAAGCGCCCTACTTTTTAAGTGGACCAATATAAACTCTATTCTGTAAGAAACTGCTCACGAAATAATGAACGACTCGTCTGAACATACGCAAGACCTGGCTAGAGATCTGTAAATACTTTAAAATCACTAGACAAGCCTTACAATACGATCCAAAACGCAGGCAAATACTTGTAGCACAAGACCTGAGAATGAAGTACAGAAACTGACTGCAATTCTACTCAGAACCTTACTCAGTTACTCAATCATACCAGGTTGTGCTCACCAATCGATGTAGACCGAGATCTGTCGAAACTCATTGTGTGTATAAACTAGACTCGTAGGCGGCCGCGGTGGCCGTGCGTTTCTAGGCGCTTCAGTCCGGAACCACCCTACTGCTGCGGTCGCAGGTTCGAATCCTACCTCGGGCATGTATGTGTGTGATGTCCTTAGGTTAGTTAGATTTAAGTAGTTCTAACTTCTAGGGGACTGATGACCTCAGATGTCCCATAGTTCTCAGAGCCATTTGCCATTTTACTAGACTCGTTTTCGGGATACCGTCAATGTGCAGGTGCTTTGAAACAGTTTATATTCATACCATATACGCTATAGTAGAAAAGAACATCAAATACAGATTTTATTTCTATGCAGCGCCTTCTAAACCCTACTTGTGACGTACGAACTAGTGCCGCAAGTCATGGGATATCTCCTACTACATTACTGGACCTTTACTTTCCCGGTGTAGTGCATCAAGTCAACGTGGCATGGTGTCAAAAAGTCACCGGAAATCCCCAGCAGAAATGTTTAGTCTTGCTGCCTCTGTAACCGTCCACAACTGATAGAGAGTTGCCGATGCAGGATTTTGTGCACAAAGAGAGCCCCCGATTATGTCTCATCAGTATTCGATGAGACTCATGTAAGTCAATCTGGGTGGCCAAAACACTACCTCGAATTGTCCAGAATGTTCTTCAAACCAATCGCGAAATATTGTGTTCGACTGACATGCCAAACAATCACCCATAAAAATTCCATGATGTCCATTGTTAGTTGCAACTGGCCTCCAATAGCCAAATATCCGGAGGACACAGTCCATTCCATGTAAACACACCCCACACAATTTTAGAGCCACAACCAGCTTGGACAGTGCCTTGTTGATAACTTTGGTCCATGGCTTAGTGGGGTCTGTGACACACTGGAACACTCCTATCAGCTCTTTCCAGCTGGAATCGTGACTCATCCGACCAGGCCACTGCTTTCCAGTCCTCCAGGGTCCAACCGATATGGACACCAGCCCAGGAGAGGTGTTGCAGGCGACGTCAAGCTGTAAGCAATGGCACTCACGTAGGTCGTCTGCTGCCGTAGCACATCGACGCTAAATTTCGCCGCATTATCCTAATGGACGATTAATAACCAACATTGGCGGCCGAAGACTTCCGGCACAAGAAGTCACCCTGATTCTGCCATCGGCCTTGTCAAAGAGGGCGGAGGAGCGAACAGAGGTTCAGGGCACTCTCCTGTCCTAGGAGTGAGAAACGGCATCTAAAGGCGGAAGAATCAGCAATGACCAACGGCATGAGGATGCAGAAGGCAATGGAAACCACGGCATTAAATACATGTAACTTGTATCCACTGGACACGTCGCCTATAATTAAAAAAGTGTCATGATGACCTCTCCATTAGCAAAAGTTTTCGGAATAGTCCCCCATTTTGATATCCAGGAGGGGGCTGCCAAGGGGCAGGTGACCATGAGAAAAAGACTGAATAATCAGCGAAAGGTTAACGTTTTACGAGTCGGAGCGTGCAATGTCAGAATCTTGAACGTGTAAGTGAAACTAGAAAATCTAAAAAGGGTAGCGCATTGGCTTAGTCTATATATAGTAGGGGTCAGTGGTGTGAAATGGAAAGAAGACAAGGATTTCTGGTCAGATGAGTATATAGTAATATCAACAACAGCAGAAACTTGTATAACGGGTGTAGGATTCGTTATGCATACGAAAGTAGGGCAGAGAGTGTGTTCCGTGAACAGTCCAGTGATAGGGTTGTTATTACCAGAATCAACAGCAAACCAACACCGACAACGATAGTTCAGGTATACATGTCGACGTAGAAAGATGAAGAAGAAGAAATAGAGAAAGTATATAAAGGTATTGAAAGGGTAATACAGTACGTAAAGGGAGATGAAAATTTAATAGTCATGAGGGACTGGAATGCAGTTGTAGGGGAAGGAGTAGAAAAATGGTTCAAATGGCTCTGAGCACTATGGGACTTAACTTCTGAGGTCATCAGTCCCCTAGAACTTAGAACTAGTTAAACCTAACAACCTAAGGACATCACAAACATCCATGCCGAGGCAGGAGTCGAACCTGCGACCGTAGCGGTCGCGTGGTTCTAGACTGTAGCGCCTAGAACCACTGTGCCAACCCGGCCCGCGAAAGAGTAGAAGAAAAGGCTACAGAAGAATATGGGTTTGGGACAAGGATTGAGAGAGAAGAAACACTAATTGAGTTCTGTAATAAATTTCAGCTAATAATAGCCAATAGTTTGTTCAAGAACTAGTAGAGGAGCACGTATACTTGGAGAAGGCCGGGTGACACAGGAAGATTTCAGTTAGATTACATCATGGTCAGACAGAGATTCCGAAATCAGATACTGTATTGTAAGGCGTACCCAGGAGCAGATATAGACTCAGATCACAAAATAATAGTGATGAAGATTAGGGTGAAGTTACATTAGTCAGGAAGAATCAATACCTGAAGAAGTGGGATACGTAAGTACTAAGCTTGAAGTTCTCTAAGTCTATAGATTCAGCAACAAGAAATAGCTCAGTAAGCAGTAGAGTTGAAGAGGAATGTACATATCTGAAAAGGTCAATTGCAGAAGTTGGAAAGAAAAACATAGGTACAAAGAAAGTAACTGCGAAGAAACCATGGATAACAGAAGAAATACTTCAGTTGATCGATGAAAGTACAAAAATGCTCCGTAAAACTCATCACTACAGATAGTCGCTGAGGAATGAAATAAATAGGAAGTGCAGGAAAGCTAAGATGAAATGGTTGCATGGAAAATGTGAAGAAATCGAAAAAGAAATGATTGTCGGTTCAAAAATGGCTCTGAGCGCTATGGGACTTAACATCTGTGGTCATCAGTCCCCTAGAACTTAGAACTACTTAAACCTAACTAACCTAAGGACATCACACACATCCATGCCCGAGGCATGATTCGAACCTGCGACCGTAGCAGTCCCGCGGTTCCGGACTGAGCGCCTGAACCGCTAGACCACCGCGGCCGGCAAACGATTGTCGGAAGGACTGACTCAGCATACAGGAAAGACAGAACAACCTTCGGTGAAATTAAAAGTAAGAGAGATAAGATTAAGGGAGCAACTGGAATTCCGCTGTTAAATGCAGATGAGGGTGGATAGGTGAAGAGAATAAATTTAAAGCGTCTGTGAGGGTTCAGATCTGTCTGATGTGATAGAAGAAGGAACAAGAGTCGATTTAAAAGAAATAGGGGATCGACCATTAGAATTTAAAACAGCTTTGGAGAACTTAAGATCAAATGAGACAGAAGGGACAGATAACGTTCCATCGGAATATCTAAAATCATTGGGGGAAGTGGCAACAAGACGACTATTCACATTGGTGTATAGAATGTATGAGTCTGACGACATACCATCTGACTTTCGGAAAAATATCATCCACACAATTCCGATGACGGCAAGAGCTGACAAGTGCGAGAATCATCGCACAATCAGTTTAACAGCTCTCATGCATCGACGTTGCTGACGAGAATAATATAGAGAAGAATGGAAGGGAAAACTGAGACTGTGTTAGATGAGGAAGAGTTTGGCCTTAGAAAAGGTAAAGGCACGAGAGAAGCAATTCTGACGTTGCGGTTGGTAATAGAAGCAAGACTAAAAAAAATCCAGACAATTTTATAGGATTTGTCGACCTGGAAAAAGCATACGACAATTAAAAAATGGCGCAAGATGTTCGAAATTCTGAGAAAAATAGGACTAACTATAGGGAGAGACGAGTAAAATACAATATGTGTAAGAGCCAAGAGTGGACTCCCAAGAACGAAGTGCTCTGATTGAAAGGGTGTAAACAGGGGTGTAGTCATTCGCCCTACTGTTCAATCTGTACATCGAAGAAGCAATGATGGAAATAAAATAAAGTTTCAGGAGAGGAATTAAAATTCAAGGAGAAAGGATATCAATGATACGATTCGCTGATGAGATTGTTATCCTGAGTGAAAGTTAAGAAGAATTACATGATTTGCTGAACAATCTAATGAGTATAGAATATGGACTGAGAGTAATTCAGAGAAAGGCGAAAGTAATGACAAGTAGCAGAAATGACAACAGCGAGAAACTTAAGATCAGAATTGATGGTCACGAAGTAGTTGAAGTTAAGGAATTCTGCTACCTAGGCTGATAAATATCCCATGACAGACAGAGCGAGGAGGACATAAACAGCAGGCCAGCATTGGCAAAAATGGCATTCCTGGCCAAAATAAGGCTGCTAATATGACACATAGGACTTAATTTGAGGACGTAATTTCTGAGAATGCACGTCTGGAGTACAGCATTGTATGGTACTGAAACGTGGACTGTGGGGAAACCGGAAAGGAAAAGAATCGAAGCATTTGAGATGTGGTGCTACAGACGAATGTTGAAAATCAGGTGGACTGATAAAGTAAGGAATGAGAAGGTTCTGCGCAGAATCAGAGGGGAAAGGAGTATGTGGAGAACACTGATAAGGAGAAGGGACCGGATGATAAGACGTTTGTTATAGATGAGCGAATGACTTCCATGGGAGCTGCAGAGGGGAAAAAACTGTAGAAGAAGAGATTGGAATACATCCAGCAAATAACTGAGTACGTAGGCTGCAAGTGCTACTGTGAGATGAAGAGGTTGGCACATGAGGGGAATACGTGGCGAACTGCATCAAACCAGTCAGAAGACAGATGATTCCCCACCCACCCACCCAAAAAAAAAATGAAAAAGGAAAATCCTAATTGTACATCCCACATCGATCTCTGTGGTTATTTGATGCAGTGTTGCTTGTCGGCCACTGTTTTGTCCGTGGTGAGAGATCATGCCTGAAATTTGGTATTCTCGGCACACTCTTGACGCTGTGGATCTCGAAATATTTAATTCCCTGACGATTTCCAAAATGGGATGTTCAATGGTTGTAGCTTCAGCTACCATTCTCCTTTTAAAGTCAGTTAGCTCCCGTCGTGCGATCATAATCACGTCGAAACCGATTTCGCATGATTCACCTGAATACTGATAACAGCTCCGCCAATATACTGCCCTTTTATACTTTTTTTGTGTGCGCGAGAATAGCGCCATCGATATGTGTGCATATCGCTATCCCACAACTTTTATCACCTCACCCTAAAACTGAGGCCACATCTCATCTCTCGACTAGTTAAAAACCTGACAAGCCAGATTCCTCATATGACCTTTCGCAAAGTAGTCGTGTCTACAGCTACTCGTCCATGTACGTCTTCACGCCCCGTAAGTGGATGGCTAAGGCTGTGTTCTGATCGATGCTGGCCTCGTGGTAGTCAAGATATTAAGCAGTCTTGCAAAATTTCAGGAAATTAAAAACTCTGTTTAGCTCTTGCGTGAGTAGTTACCACCGGCTTTGATAATTAACTCAGAAACTGCTAATTGCCAAACAGTGTTTGTTTTAGCACTTAATGCGATTAGGTGCTACAAAAGAGATAATTTGAAACCACAATTGAGGCTCCCTCCAAGCGCGCGGAGTACTCAACAAGATGGATACGATGGAGAGGTCCGATCTGATGGCTATATTATTTAGCTGCGGAACGTTAACGCAATTCATGACAGATGTAAAATTCTACGTAACTATCGCACCACTGTATAGACTGTGGCAGATTGTAGGATTGGTTCCGTTCTGCTTAACGATGAATGTCACGAAAGATACGCGCACAAGAAAGAAATTTCTGCTGACAACTTGGCCATCATTTTGTTTCTTCATATCAATCGTTTTATTTGTCACGAACGTCTATGTACGCGGTACAATTAATCCAGAATTCAAGATCACATTTGTTGCAGACGTTTTAGCAAAGTACATTATGTGGTTTGAAATAATCTATCTGTATGGTATCGGTTTCGTTGGGAAGCACATCCATCTACGGGCTTTTGCGAGAGCTCTAAGTCATGTAGATATTTACTTATGTCCGAGACACACAGATGGCAAGAAAGTTCTTAGCGCAATCCTGACTGTAGCCTGGCTCATTCTATTAACTGCAGCGTTCTTTGTGGCGATACTGATGGGTCATTTCCAGTTGTACCCAGATTATCTAAGAACGGTGAAACAAATTGTGTATTTCTCGTTTACGTTGTTAGAGCTGAGCATATCTTCGCTGCTTATCTGTCTGACCCTGGAGCTGTGGGTGAGGTACAAAATTTTGAACGAATGCGTAAGGAGCGCTATGCTGGCGCAGCAGGAGAAGATAAATGACCGGCAGGTACTCGCTTGGGGTCAGGCAAGAAACCGGGAACTAGCGACGCGGCGACTGCGGATGGCGCACCTTTCCCTCCACAGGGCCACGGAGCTGCTGCAGGCCCACGCTGGTGCCGCAACACTGCTGGAGGTGGCTGGCACATTCTGCGGCGCCGTCTACAGCGGCTACGAGTTGGTGCTGTTGTTGTTGTTGAGGCCCTCCAACGTTGAGAATGTGCTCCTAAACAGGTATGTGCTCCTAAACAGGTATGTGCTGACAGCGCCAGAGTCCTCCACAGTTTAAATACCTAATTTCAACAACAGATAGGCAGGAAATAACGAAATTTAGTTTATTATTTGTATGTAGTGTTGAAGGAAGGCTACAGGATTCCATTTGGAGCCTATACGGCGTGCGCCATACGACTAGCGCCCGAGAGGACTGAAATGTCAATTTGGTCGAGCGGTATGATGCAGTATCGTTACGTCAGGAAATGGAGTTATTCATAGCAATACAAATATCCAGTCCGACAGTGTGCTAGTGTAAGTCGCTTGAGAGTGCTTAAGGTGCGATGTTTAGTACACAGAAGTGTCACATCTGGCATTATCAACAACATCTCTAGTGCGCCCAGACATTGAGTAGAATTGATCTTGGGTGTGGATGACAGGTACTGTTACGACTTTCTCTACTACTTCAACACTGTTCCAGTGTCCGTCAACGTTAGTTAATGGCGAGTGATGCCCTTCCAGTTTCTCAGCAACCCATGAGCAGATGTTTCCAAGGATGAGAGACCTGGAGAATTTGATGGCCATGGCGACGATCAAACACTGTCTCTATTGATGTATATAAACAGGAAACAGGTGTTCTTGTGACCAAAAATTGATGTCAGGGGCGTGTAATTGATAGGTCACAGCCACCAGGCCTAATATGTGACAGATTTAGTAGGGGTTCCCCAGATTACAGTCCATTTGAATCGGGAGTGATCGTAGAATACACCCTATATAACACCATACCATCATGTAAGCTGCTGGCCACATGTGAAGTAGTGCAGAGTTTGTGTTGATTGGTAACCTGACTCCAGTCGTGCAAGACAGCCAGTCTTCCCCTGGGACCCTGTAGGGATGGGATCTTCAAGATTGCGATGTTTGCGCAGTCAAGAGTGCCGGTTCAGAAAAATATACTTTATTATTCGATACTTCTCTTACAGTAAGACGACAGCTGAGGCCTAGATGCTGACAACAGCTAGCCGCAGTGAATGGGTCCACTGACGCAATACAATACTGAGACACCACACTGTGGCTTGTTTGTTATGATGGCCTTACTGACGCGAGATGAGCATCCATATATTCGGCACAGTGAACTTATAAATGCATTCGTATACTATGCCAATGACCCAAGTTGATTGTGAGGGGCATGCAGACCAACCGAGTCGAACCTAGGACTTCTAAGCTCTAGCTGGAGTGATGGTACCCAATGAGAGGCAGATGGAATGAAGCCACCTGCTAGCTAAGCGACACACGTACTTCCATAGGACCTGTTTATTGTGACAGAAGCTCGGTACTCACGACGTACCTGGCTGCAGAAAGTTGTTTTATGATGCAGCACGTAGCAACCCAGTCCACAGCTACAGTAGACTTCTGTGTTGCAGTAAGCTACGCTGCTATTACTGAAGTGCCCGACTGCAAAATTATGCAGGTTGTGGCCTGAAACCGCTTCCACAGAACGTATTGCGATGACGATCGCAATATCACAGCCGCGCGGGATTAGCCGAGCGGTCAGAGGCGCTGCAGTCATGGACTGTGCGGCTGATCACGGCGGAGGTTCGAGTCTGCCTCGGGCATGGGTGTGTGTGTTTATCCTTAGGATAATTTACGTTAAGTAGTGTGTAAGCTTAGGGACTGATGACCTTAGCAGTTAAGTCCCATAAGATTTCACACACATTTTAACATTTTCTTTTTTATTTATTATTTTTTTTTTTGCAATATCACATCGTTCATTCTCCTCGGAGACTCGAAACACAAATACGCCCATAGGGACTGGTTTCAGAAAAAGACCTGGTATTAATCATGTAGCAAGTATTGTCGGCGCATTTTTCTGTACTGCTATTTCAAGAGAAGCCGCAAAAACTGTTGTCAAGCAGACAGCCTTTTGTGCTCCAGAAACTGACGCTGTGTCCTTCTGGGTACTCGTCTAGCATTCAACAGTAGTCTCGTTTCCTGATTCAAAATACGTAACGGGTTTATACAGTAATGCACATGAGAGTGAACATAATGTATCTCCTCGTAGGCACTAGCATTCGCGACTGTTGATGTTCCCCGTGGCGTTGTGGGCGGCCTTCCTGAAGCCATAGATTCTATATTCGCATGGCAGTAATTGGCAGCCCGATCAACACGACCAGCAGTATAATAGAGTAATTAATCACAGTCCTGATTGGCCGCAATGCTATCACTGTCGATTTTAGACAAATGGTGCGGGAAATATCTCGTTATTTGTCACTAACAGACATTACTGATACGTTATATCTGAATGAGACCCCGTAACGTCATTTTTTCTTTAGCAGTGTTCCCCAAAAATGTTGCGACAAGCTTCTAGAGGTTGTGGAGGGTGTCTTGACGAACATATCGAGGATAGGAGCCCGTGTCGGGAAACGTCATTCAACGACGCTAGTAAGCGTCGAAATTATAGCTGCCAGCATCTGCCACTAGGAAATTGGAAATTGGAAACTTGTGGTAAAGCCTTACGGGACCAAACTGCTGAGATCATCGGTCCCTAAGCTTACGCACTACTTAATCTAACGTAAACTAACTTACGCTAAGGACAACACACAGAGCCGTGCCCTTGCCACACATAAATTTATACGCTGACGGATCTAGGTGGAATATTGTTTGTTATTCAGTGATCGCGACCAGTTGCCACGATCGCCAGTAGTAAAGATCGAGCTTGCTGCTGCGTAGAAAGGCCTTGTCTCTTATCAGTGAGACACTCTGTTGCCTCGTTGGATGACGGTTGCTGAAACGGGTGTCTATCTGCAGTTTATTTTGTTTTTCCTATATACCTAAAATCATTGCAGAGTTTAGAGGGTTTCACGAGAAAATCGTCATCAATAGAGACAATAAAGCATCGCATTCACAGGAGGCAATGCCTTCTACAGTGGCGGTCGTGGCAATCAGTCGCGATCACTGAATAACAAACAACATTGCAAGGAGTTGCGCTTCAGTCCTTCGCCGTACGAAGTCACGTTTGCTTCTGAATGGGTGGCCTAGTGGAAGGCACCGGCGTCTATAACCTCGACTGGTATTACCGGACATGGGTCCGTATTGCCGATTTGTTCCTCAAGACACACTCTACGACGCCTCTAAATCTGTCGCAACATTACTGGGATACACTGCAGACATCATGTAGAAAGTATTAATCCTACATGTACAGATGCGGTGAAATACTTATCACTTACATACCCACGCAAGTATTACATTAAATGCCAGTTTCTCATTTTGTCATGGTATGGACTGAATACTGCGACTCGCTCAGACCTGTTGATTTTGGATTCTGGTAAGTCTTATGTACGTTGTAGAACACCTGTACGGAATACTAGACTAGTGTCTGTTCATACAACGGCCTCTACCATGCGAGAAATTCGACATTAGAGTTCTGGGCGTACCTCCTATTTCCGTAACTTTAATTATGTTTGGACCGACCGAACGCAATGCAGGGGCTTTGGTTCGCGGCTACCACACTAGCGGTAGAGGTTAAAAACCCTGCTGCCTGTGATCCTCTATTCATTCAATTTCTTTATATAGAATATCATTAAATAGCGTATGTCACGCAACATTATTCAAAATATAGCCATTTTCACTAATAAATGGATCAATATGATACATTTTTCTCAAATGTGTATACCGTTTCTGGTTGATAGATAAAATTCCCAATATTTGAACAGCTCGAAAGACTTCTCAATGATGAGTGAAATATTAGTAGCTGTGGAAGGATTACAGATGCAGACGAAAGTACTCATTCATAATTTTTAATTCGATATGTGATTAATACCGATCAAACCAGCTGCCAGTACCAGTCGACCTACAAAAAAAGGAGCGAAAACCGATCTGAACAGGAACAGCCATTCCTGCACAGCACAGTGTCAGAAAAGGTATTGACTTACCTTTTCCTATGTGTACAAAAACCATTCGGGAAACTTGTTTGGATTTTTAAAAAAAGAAAATTAATTTGTTACCTGCACGAAATCAGGGTAGTTTACCAAAGTACTGCAGGATGAGACTTCAAAACTCTGTCATTTTTCCGTACTTCCCACAAGAAAGAATTCTTTACATTATTGATTTGTGGAGAGGATAGACTGATCGGACATTTTACGATCAAATCTTTGTAGACGAAATACAAGAGTGTATGGTAAAAATTATCCCATCCAAATGAACTTTACTTTACTAACCCTGTGATGTTTATAATCATGATTATGTAAAAATTCGCAGTACAGAAATTCAAAATGCTCCCGATAGATTAAAGATTGATAGAGAAAGATCATCGAGGGAAAATACATGGTAATACATTTTGTCATTCTACAGCAGTTTAGTTCATTATAAAAGATCAAGTACGATTGGTTCACATGGAAGTTGATCGAAGAAACAACAGTTTCTTTAAATATAAACAAACTGTGTTTTTCGTTATCGTTCCTGAAAAATCCATGTACCTGCAAAGCAGTAGGTTTCATTAATGCGCATGGTGCTCTGCAGAGTTGTGTTTTGGTCGTTTCTGTGACTAGTACCGTCCGGAATTCAGTTCTATCCCGGAAAGGGAAGCAATCAATATCGAGTAAGACGATTCCGTAACCTATATGAAGATAGTATCTGTTCTTTCGGACATATCTGTTCTTTCGGACATATCCGAATGAACAGATAACATTGGTGATCTTGCAGCTCTCGAAGACTGACCTTTTGCTGCTTACAGGGATTGGTAAATATCAAAGGGGACAGTTCAAAATGTGTGCCCCGATCGGGACTCGAGCCCAAAATCTCCTGCTTACATGGCAGACGGACTATCTATCTGAGCCACCGAGGACACAGAGGATAGAGTGACTGCAGGAACTTATCTCTGGCATTCTCCCCGTGAGACCCACATTCCCAACTTACTGCCCACACACTATATTTGCAGTGCCTGTGCCCACTATACTCATTACTCGCGGCAGTCAATCTACCGATTCCCTTACGAGTTCGGGCAATGTGAGTGCATCCGCACTGAATAAGATCATTGGCCGGTAAGCCTTATCTATATGAAGATAGTATCTGTTCTTTCGGACATGTCCGAATATCTGTACTGTGTCAAACAACCACCGCCCGGCAGCACCTGGTCCAACTCCTAGGGTGCTGGGCTCAATGTCGCCAGATTGCAATCCTGTGGATTCACTTAGTCGCCGCTACAGTGGCTCCAGCCTGCAAAAATGCTGGACTGGCATGAACTGGCTGCCACCACAACCATCATGACCATACAGCATCAGTGCACTGCCTCAGCAGTGTAAGCGGACTAGATACACGACTCCCCCTCCTGCATCAGACACCAAGATACCATGGGTCAATGACCGGACGTATTCACTGGACGACAGCATGCATATTTTTGTGTTCCAGCTTGATGTAACAATAAAGAATTTTATTTTAACCCATAAATCCTGTTGCTGCTACTCTCTCCATTTGATGGTTACGTGTCTGCCCTGCAGCAGCAATAGAACTACAATGCCTGGGTGTGAGGGCAACTAAACCATCCTGGCACAGCCAAATAACGCTACCCCAATTCGTTAATGTGGACCATGCTATTAACCCTTTACACTTTGTTCATAGTATCGTCGTTTTAATGGTCAGCAGTATATTTGTAGCCAACGTAATTTTCATTAAGTTTACAGCCCCCAATCACATCAGCTGTCACACCAGTCTTAATGGAGAGAAATCTTTACGTCTAAATGTAGTTTTGAGTGTACCCCAGGATTTTCAGAGGGCCATTACTGTTCAAAATATACAGAGTGGTCAGAAAATGTCTGAAACGCTTCTCGTGGTGTTGTAGGGCAGATTGTACTGAGACATAAATGTTAAGATACAAATGCGATACGTTGCGCCGTTTCCGAGTTATTTAGCATTGAAGTTAGCCAATTAGGTGGTTGCGCGCGCGAATTCAAGTTTCTGCTAACCAAACAAAACTCTCGTTAGTTAACACCGCCCCTGGCAGGCCGCTTGAATGTGAGCGCACGACGCCCCGATTGGCTACATTCACTGCTTAATAACTCGGAAACGGTGAAACGTATCGAATTTTTTCTTAACATTTATGTCACGGTGCAACCTGCCCTGCAGCACCCCTGCGAGCGTTTCAGACATTTTCCGACCATCCTATATATAAAAGACTCAGTGGGTAGCGTCAGAAGTAACTAAAAGTTGTGCACGGATAATGTTGTTGTCTACATGAGACGTTCTTTTGTCCTTCCTTGGAGCTTCTGTCCTACCCGTGAAGTTGCGGCCGTGACTAGAATGAACTTTCAGCGATATGCTGCCTGCTGGACAAATTATGCCACTAACTGCTTCACGTATTACTCCGTAACTCTTGCAACTACAACACCAAACTATAATAACTAATGGTCGCCAACCTCGTTTTGGCACATGAGACGGTGATGAACATTTGTCTACTCCAGAGTGAATACCACTTTCTGAAAACTGACTTATGGGGTGGTATCTCTAGCATCATAAGATCATATACCTATAACCGCCACACAGCGTCACAGAGATAGAGTTCAAAGTTATCAGGTAAAAGCCAAATTTTCATAGAAGGAAATGCAATCTCTCCCCGGTTCCACCTTTGCAAGTCCGTCACTTTGGTTTAACACCACTTTCCATGTAGATACCGACCCCACAGTATGGTAATGGTGTCTCCCTAAGGAGCACGTGCACAATCATAAAATTGCAAAACGCTTTAGCAAAATACTACGTCCCAGCACAGAAACACCATTCGAATGGCTACAGAAACACCATTCGAATGTCCTAAGACATACTGTACTGAAAAAGCATCCTCGTTCATCACGATGGATCACAAAACTCCGACTCCCGAAGTGTTAACGCACAAACTTCGACCCAAAGGTCACAACATCCAGTGGCAGCTTCATCTTGTTGATTTTGTTGTGCAACCTTGCTCACCCACCACTCCCTTGGACCCTGTAGCCATTTCCAAGTGCCATTGAAACACATGAGCTACGACTCAAATTGTGCTCCTTTTGGGCATGAGAGACTTTTGTTTATGCTCTTTGATTACAGCACAAGAAGAGAAATTTGCTTCCCTATGACACAGCAGTAAGTCCTCTAAAGTCAGCAATGCTGGATTAACTCCGTAAGCAAGACAAGAAATACCCTCCGCCCTGCACCATGAGATGTCTTGTGGAGTACAGATGAATACATACAGATTTAGTTAACAGCTGCTCGACTTTCTTAGGAGCTCATCATCAGTCACCATACTAATTTATGGTAGAAGTCAAATAATTGATGCTTAACTCAACTTTGCTGTTGTCGTCTTAAGCCTGAAGATTATTTTCATGCCATTCTCCAATATACTGAGTCCCGTACAAGCTTCTTCATCTCTGTGTAACTACCAGAATCTACATCTATTTGGAACTACTACTGTATTCGAGCCTTGGTCTGCCTCTAAAACTTTTGCTATCCACAGTTCCTTCATTATCAAATTAATAATTCCATGATGCTTCAGGATCTGTCCCATCAAACGATTCCTTTTTTCAGTCAAGTTGTGTTATAAATATCGATTCAGCACTTCCTCATTTTTTATTCAATCTACCTTTTAATATTCAGAGTTTTTTGTAACATGTAAGAGAACAGGTTGAGAAGATATCAGTGATAAGATTCACGAGTGATACTGTAATAATCAAAATTACCAGACTTGTCGAATTGAAGGAAGTCAAATAAGTATAGAATACTGATTGAGAAGTGCTATATCTATGCCAGCTATAGTGTACTTTGCACTTAAATACGATATTTGATCTTGCGATATTACTCATATCAAGTGCAAGTGATAGTGTTGGTTGTCTACATGCAAGGGTAATAATGTCACAATCCCACATGGCGATAAACAACACCCTCACATCGATGACATCACCATTATCACTTGTTAAACCACACCCTCTCCATCCCCTTCTTGTCCCCTTATACACTCGTCTCCTCCAATGAGAGCATAGCATTATACCCTCCTAGTATTTTAGCTGTCATTAAAATCGAATACTATGTAACCCCATGCTCAAAAGTATGCCAATGATGTGAAATTTTTTGTGTCATCTTCAATCTTAAAAATTACTGAAGGGTGTATCTTGTAGTGTCTGCAGATCTAATATATATATATATATATATATATATATATATATATATATATATATATCACAATAGCTACACTGGGAAATATTTACAATACATAATACAATAACATGGAACAAGTTGTAATAAGTTTTCTCAGACATGGGAGGCAACAGTTTCTCTGTCAGATGTGGCCACTTGTTACATTTTTGCTGTTTTGTAGAGGGCAACTTGTTTCTGTTTATCTGTAACATGGGGCAAATTCTTCCAGTTGCACTGTAACGTTGAGCAATTTGTTACATTTTTGATGCTACAGCGAGGGCACCTTGTTAGTTTCTCTGTAACATGAGACAACCCGTTAAAGTTTGACATGGAGTTTTACTGAATGTGGGGCAACTTGTACAGATTTACTGCAAAATGGAGGGCAACTTCTTACAGTGTCACTCTACTGTAGGGCCACTATTTACAGTTTTGTTATAACATGGACGGCAACCTAAATTCATGTAACTGAGCCAGATTTATCCCACTTTGCATTAATGCTGGTTTCTGATGACGTCATCAATAATTTCACCATGCATTGTTGCAAGATTTGCCCCTCCTCTCCATCCGCCAAACATCTGAGAGAGGCCAACTCCTCTATGCATAAAATGGTGGAAAATTAAAGGCTGTCAGATTCCCCTGGCTTGTGATGGCATAACCTAAGATCGTGAATGAAGGATAGTGGCCCTGCCTCCATGTTTGTCAGATTTCATGTGTTATGAGTTTTGAATCCGTTCCTATGTATAAATGTCGGTAAATTCAACATAAGAGCAGGGGAGGGTCTCCACACCAGTGCCCTTGTCGATCCTGCACTGAGATTATCCAGCAATGAAACTGAGTGGTAGTCGAGACGTTTGTGGTCAAACTACCAGATTGCCACGGTCATGCTGCCACCACTGACTCACCCTTTAGCATCACGCTATTCTCAATGGAACCAAATGCACTGCTACAGCACCACCAGTGCATGACATCAGTCATGCTGCATGCTATCGATGGTTATGTGACACCATCTGACTCAGCACTCCTGTACTTTGATGGCTGCTAGTGAGGTGTAATGGCCACCCATCCCGCTATCTACTGAACACATTAGATCTGCGCTGCACAAGCTGGGCCATTTCCCCTCAACCACCAAGCATTCTGTTACAATATTCACATCTTCAATGTATCTAAGTCTTTCTGCTAAGATAAAAACGTTTCCCTCTCTACCATAGAAAAGCTACCCCTTATCTATCATTCTTGATGTTATTTACGAGCTCTCACGAAACCTTTGAATTAATGTGCGATTAATCTCAGTGGTTAGTGCTTACAGTGATGGTCCCTATGCTACATTTGACAGAACGGCCAGCTCATGCACAAGCTATTTGAGTGCCCATAAGACGTTTGCTCATTCAAACATCAGTCTATCAGTTATGATCCAAAGATTAATCAGTGAAAATAAACGTCATGCAATGGATAACGTCTTTTGAATCCTAGTTTCTTACATGATTGACATACAAGCTAATCTACAAAATAGTGGTATGAGCTGTGCAAGAATATAATTAATAGTTGATGAAGGAGGTAGACTTTTCTTGTAACTATTAGATCTCAAGATCTTCACAACTAAAACAGCTCCTGATCTGTTAAATATGATGCAATGTGAAATAGGCGGTGGATTAGTGGGTGTATGGATTATTGCAAAACCTTTCATCTGTATATCTAATTTATTATCATTCATGGAGATTCATATTAGCCTCTACACCTTCAAACGACAATGGAACTGTAAATTTCTCTACGCAGTCTGTATTCACACTGTGGAGAGGGCTGGAAAGGACATAAATTCAGTCTCCTTAACATATGTTCTGTGAAGAAATATGCATGTATGCAATTATTGCTGGCTTACTAATACAAACTGTTCATTGAGGAGGTATAGAGAGAGAAGTCAGTGCAAGGATGGTTTCCATGTGGTTGCACCATGTGGTCATCACTAAACACGTAATCTACATCTACAACATACTCCACAAGCCACTTAACGGTGTATGGAGGAGGGTACTTTCGGTAACACTATCTGATCCCTCCAACCCCGCTCTACTCGCGAATAGTGTGTGACGAGAATGATTGTCGGTAAGCCTTTATATTGGCTCTAGTTTCTCGAATTTTCTCCTCGTGGTCAATACGCGAGATGTACGTGGGGAGAAGTAATATGATGTCCGACTCCACCTGAAAAGTACTGTTCCGAAGTTTCAGTAGTAAATTACCCCGTGATGCACAACGCCTCTCCTGCAACGTCTGCCAGTGGAGTTTGTTTAGCATGTCCGTAACGCTCTATCGCCAGCTAAACGATCCCGTGACGAAACGTACCGCTCTTCGTTGGATCTTCCCCATCTCCTCTATCAATTCTGCCTGACAGGGATCCCAGACAGATGAACAATACTCAAGAATCGGGCGAACAAGCACTTCATAAGCCACTTCTTTCGTGGATGAGTTACATTTCCTTATGATTCTTACTATGAATCTGAGTCTGGTGTCTGCCTTTCCAGCTATCTTTTTTATATGGTCATTCCACTTAAAGTCGCTCAGGATAGTTATGCCTAGATATTTGACGGCAGACGCTGTCTCCAGCTGTTTGTCATCAATAGTGTAGCTGTAGAGTAGTGAACTTCTTTTCCTATATATGCACAATATGTTATATTCATTTACGTTCAGGATCAAATGCCAGAGACTGCACCATTCATCAATTCTCTGCAGGTCGTAGTGCAATCTTCTGGCATTGCTACTTTGGTATAGACAACTGCATCATCTGCAAATAGCCTTAATGAGCATCCGACGCTTTCTACTAGATCATTTGTATATATTGTAAACAGCAATGGTCCTATAACTCTTCCCTGTGGTACTTCGAAAACTACCTTTACATCTGTCGGTTTAGTTCCGTTAAGAGCGACGTGGTGTGTCCTGTGTGCAAGAAAGTCTTGAATCCAGTAGCAAGTCTGCTCCGATATTCCTTAAGATAGTATTTTTTTCATTAAACGGCAATGCGGGACGGTGTCAAATGCCTTACTGACATCAAGGAACATAGCACCAACCAGAGCGTCGCTGTCCACTGCGCTGTGGATCTCATGGATGAACAGAGCGAGCTGAGATTCACAGGATGTTTTCCGAAACCACGTTGATTTTTATAGACGAGATGTTCATTTTCCAAAAACGTCATAAATCTTGAGTATAAAACACGTTCCATAATCCTACAACAGATTGACGTCAACGATATAGATCTATAATCGTGTAGATCTGTCTTACGGTCTGCCGGCCGCGGTGGTCTAGCGGTTCTAGGCGCGCAGTCCGGAACCGCGCGACTGCTACGGTCGCAGGTTCGAATCCTGCCTCGGGCATGGATGTGTGTGATGTCCTTAGGTTAGTTAGGTTTAAGTAGTTTTAAGTTCTACGGGACTGATGACCTCAGAAGTTAACTCCCATAGTGCTCAGAGCCATTTGAACCATTTTTTTTGTCTTACGGTCTGCCGGCCGGAGTGGATGTGCGGTTCTAGGCGCTACAGTCTGGAACCGCGTGACGGCTACGGTCGCAGGTTCGAATCCTGACTTGGGCATGGATGTGTGTGATGTCCTTAGGTTAGTTGGGTTTAATACGTTCTAGGGGACTGATGACCACAGCAGTTAAGTCCCATAGTGCTCAGAGCCATTTGTCTTACGGTCTATCTTAAAAACAGGAACGACCTGGAATTTTTTACAGTCTTTAGGTAGCTTTCGTTGCTCAAGCGATCTACGATAAATAACTGATAGAAGGGGAGCAAGTTCTCCCGCATAATCTTTATAGAATCTTATAGGTATCTCATCTGGTCCTGAGGCATTTCCGCTTCTAAGCGATTGTAGCTGCTTTCCAATTCCACGATCGGTTGTCTCAATATCGTACGACGATTGAAAAGAGGGCCAGTGTTACGACCTTCTGTGGTGAAATAACTTCGTTAGAACGAATTCCGTATTTCGGCCTTCTCTTCCGTTTCGGTGCAGGTGTGGGCGCTGAGAGAATGAATAGATGATTTTGACCCACTTACTGATTGTACGTCTGACCAAAATCTCTTAGGGTTTTTCTCAAGTCAGCTGATAACGTCTTACTTTCAAAATCATTGAACGCATCTCTCACTACTCTCCTTACGCTCATTTTCGCTTCGTTCAGCTTTTGTTTGACAGTTGTGCTTTTACTTCTCTTGAATCTGAAATGAATTGCTCTTTGTTTACGTAGCGCTTTCCTACTGCGGCTATTAAACCATGGTGGGTGTTTCCCATCTCTTAATACCTTACTCGGAATATACTTGTCTAGAGAATATTGAACGATGCCTTTGAATCTTTTCCATTTGTTCTCCGCATCTTCGTCCTAATTACCGAGTATTTGATGCTGACTGCTGAGATATTCTGAAATTTGTATCCTGACACCCTCACTGCGCAAACATATCTTCCTATCTTTCTTAACATTTTTTTGCAGAACCCGTCGTCATAGATGCTGTGACAGACTTCTGATCACTGATTCCTTCCTCTAATTTAACTGATTCCATAAGTTCAGGTCTGTTTGTTGCCAGGAGGTCTAAGACATTACCCTCACCAGTTGGTTCTCTAACTATCTGCTCAGGGTAATCTTTGGACAAGACATCCAGAAAAATGCCACACGATTCCCTATTTCTGACACCAGTTTTGATGGCAAAATACTCCCAATCTATACCTGGAAAGTTGAAGTCACCCCCTATTAGAACGGCATGATCAGGAAAATTACTAACGACATTCTGCAAGTTCTGTCTGAAGTGCTCTACAACTACAGATCCTGACCCAGGTGGTCTATAGAAGCATCGGATCACCATTTTTGACCGTCCTTTGATACTCACTTTCACCCAGATTAATCCACATTCAGAACCGTGATAACCTCGCATGATTTTATTGAATGTTTTACTGCAATAAACACGCTGCCACCATTGGCGACGAACCTGTCCTTACAATAAACATTCCAATCTGAACTTAGGATTTCATTGTCGTTGACGTCTGGTTTCAACCAGCTTTCTGTTACCAATACTATCTGTACATTATAACCTTCAGTAGGCGATACTAATTCTGGGACCTTTACTTGGATGCTTCTGCAGTTTACTAAAATAATATTAGTCTTTTCTGTCTCTGATCTGTGAGGACCAAGATTATCTGAGGTCGCTGTGGCTGGTTTAACAGGCAAATCGTTTTTGATCCCAAAGGAGGGGTTCTCTAACTTAAAAAAGCCCCATTTGCACGCCACACGTACTCCGCTACCCTAGTAGCCGCTTCCTACGTGTAGCGCAAGCCTGATCTATTGAGGGGAAGCCAACATTTCTGCATCCGATAGCGGAGGTCGAGATATTCGCATCCGATATCGTCGCAGAGTCTTCTGAGACTGTGGTTTAGACTTTCCACTCTGCTCCAAACCAGAGGACCGCGATCAACCCTGGGTACGATGCTACAAATAGACAGCTTAGCCTGCACCCCGCGTGCGTTGCTAGTTTCCCTCACCAAATGAGCCAGCCGCCGAAAGGAGCCGACGATGGCCTCAGAACCTAAGCGGCAGGCGTTATTCGTGCTGACATGTGCCACTACATGCTTCCGGTCGCACCCAGTGCCTCGATAGCTGCCGGCAGGGCTTCCTCCACTCCACGAATGAGACCTCCCGGGAAACATACCGATTGCACACTGGAATTCTTTCCCACCTTGCCTGCTATCTCACTGAGGGGCTCCACACCCTCCTAACATTGGAGCTCCCAATGACTAGCATACCCACCCTCTGTACTTGTCCAGACTGGGCAGGAAAATCGACCGCTGGCACAACAGGAGAGGCATCTCGTGCTGACTCAGAGTCATCATCAACAAAGGACAGCTTCTCGTACCTGTTGCTAAGATATGGGGAGCCAGCCGCACGGCCTGCTCCCGCTTTCGCCTACCAGCCAGTGACACGCGAATCCACCACTGTCTGCCACCCATTCTAGAGTGAAGACGGACCTGTCAGATGTTGTGTATCAGAAGCCGCAGTGACGTCCCGGCCACCAGGGGATTCCAGTGATACAAGAGGTGTGTCAGGTCTCGTCACTGGCGCCCCGACGTTACCGCAGCTTTGAGCATTAGCTAGAACTTGTCGACGGTAGCCAAAACGCAGCATCCAGCTGTTTACGGACAGTAGCATACTCTCCTTGTATTCGCTCACAACAAGCACAGTCCCTAGCCATATATTACTGTGTATAAAGTAGATATGATACCTCAAATTTATTTATTTATTTATTTATCTGGCAAGGTTAGGGCCATCAGGCCCTCTCTTACATCTGACCAGGCATTCTACTTATTTTGCTTTCATATGTTTCAGTAGGCATGTTGAACTACATCTAGTAAAATAAGTCAAATAAACATTTACATAGGTAGACTTGGAAAAATACATACACATACAGTTTATATTCGTAGATGATGAGTGCTGCTATAATAAAAACATTATGATGGAGAGAGATTCTAGGAGTGCTAGCAGCAGGGGGTATGAGGGAGACTAATGGCGAAGGCAGAAGAAGAATGGGGATATGATGAAACACAGTTAAGGAAATACTAGGGAAAAGAAGACTACGTGGCTAATGGAGACAGAAGAAGAGGAAGAAGAGAAGGGATCAAATTTTGCTATTTGCCAGAGGGGAGGAATGGCTTTGTACATTAATTTTGTCGAAAACTTTATGAGGATTATAGTAGGAAATCCTTCAGTTTCTTCTTAAAAGCAGGAGGGGATTGCATTTTGCACAAGTTAACGGGCAGTTTGTTCCAAAGGCGGACAGCGGCAACAGAGAAAAAGTTTGCAAATGTTTTTGTTTTGTGAGTGAGCACAGTTAGGATACAAAATAACAGTGACGTCGTGTTTCGATTATGAAGGCGTGAAAGGTGTTTATTCTCTGAAGCAAGTTACTGGGGTGTTTGCGCGAGGAGGAGCCGGTGAAGTACACATAGAGTGTGGTAGTCACGTAATTCCTGTCGCAGCCACCCTAAATGGTAGTATGATGCACTAACATGATCGCATCGGCGAATGGTACAGGTGTAACTCACACAGGCATTCACGGTTAGTTCTAACCGTCTTTTGTTTTCAGTACTCATGTCCTGCTGAATTACATCACAATAGTGGAGTTTCGGTAGAACGAGTGCTTGCACGAACTGGGGTTTCACGTCCTGTGGAAATACGTTCCGAAACTTTTTGGGAGCGTAGAGACAAGCGAACGTCTTCCAGCGCACTGCGACTGTATTGTCTGCCCAGTTGAGAGTCTCGTCCAAAGTTACACCCAAGTTCTTTACTGTTTTCTGATGTGGTACTGGAATACCGTCGAGCAGAATAGGAGGCAACTTATTAGTTTCTGATGAGCTATTAAGATTATTTGTGTCTTCTTTACTACTGAGTTTCAAAATATACCAAGGGAGAACAAAGTAACTCTAAAAGTTGCTGTGCAGATTTCTCACTGTACTCTGAGACGCAAGCTATTAAACACAAATAAGTTTCTCTACTGAAGTTGATGTATTTACAGATACTTGTTATTAGAAATCCTATATGCCGAAAAGTTACTGCACGAGATAAATATTCAAACTAGAATTCACTGATCTAAACTGTGTGGTGTCTACTAGCACAAAATTAAAACTTAGTGGCGTGATGGAGTTTCTGGCGACGGGAAAATTTACACTAGGAAGCTACCCTACACAAGGATATTCACAAGACTTACGCAAAAACATAAACGACGATTAATTTTCTAACCACTAGTCTATACACTAAAATACACACGTACAGTTCACTTCTTTGCAGAAGCACGTGAACAAAAGACAAAGGGGCCGGCCGAGGCGGCCGAGCGGTTCTAGGCGCTACAGTCTGGAACCGCGCGACCGCTACGGTCGCAGGTTCGAATCCTGCCTCGGGCATGGT
This sequence comes from Schistocerca piceifrons, assembly GCF_021461385.2. Taxonomy (NCBI): domain Eukaryota; kingdom Metazoa; phylum Arthropoda; class Insecta; order Orthoptera; family Acrididae; genus Schistocerca; species Schistocerca piceifrons. The sequence goes on along the minus strand of NC_060139.1, from coordinate 708,659,521 downwards.
TCTGTGTGATGTCCTTAGGTTAGTTAGGTTTAAGTAGTTCTAAGTTCTAGGGGACTGATAACCTCAGAAGTTGAGTCCCACAGTGCTCAGAGCCATTTGAACCAATGTTGAAAAGACAAAGTGAAAATTAATTTGCAGTTTTTCAGCTTGTGTTGTTGCTTTTCTGCTGCGCGTCCTCTGCTGCGCTTATATACATATGTTGTTGTTGTTGTGGTCTTCAGTCCTGAGACTGGTTTGATGCAGCTTTCCATGCTACTCTATCCTGTGCAAGCTTCTTCATCTCCCAGTACCTAATGCAACCTACATGCTTCTGAATCTGCTTAGTGTTTTCATCTCTTGGTCTCCCTCTACGACTTTTACCCTCCACGCTGCCCTCCAATGCTAAATTTGTGACCCCTTGATGCCTCAAAACATGTCCTACCAACCGATCCCTTCTTCTAGTCAAGTTGTGCCACAAACTTCTCTTCTCCCCAATCCTATTCAATACCTCCTCATTAGTTACGTGATCTACCCACCGTATCTTCAGCATTCTTCTGTAGCACCACATTTCGAAAGCTTCTATTCTCTTCTTGTCCATACTAGTTATCGTCCATGTTTCACTTCCGTACATGGCTACACCCCGTACAAATACTTTCAGAAACGACTTCCTGACACTTAAATCTATACTCGATGTTAACAAATTTCTCTTCTTCAGAAACGATTTCCTTGCCATTGCCAGTCTACATTTTATATCCTCTCTACTTCGACCATCATCAGTTATTTTGCTCCCCAAATATCAAAACTCCTTTACTACTTTAAGTGTCTCATTTCCTAATGTAATTCCCTCAGCATCACCCGATTTAATTTGACTACATTCCATTATCCTCGTTTTGCTTTTGTTGATGTTCATCTTATATCCTCCTTTCAAGACACTGTCCATTCCGTTCAACTGCTGTTCATAGTTCTTTGCTGTCTCTGACAGAATTACAATGTCATCGGCGAACCTCAAAGTTTTTATTCCTTCTCCATGAATTTTAATACCTACTCCGAATTTTTCTTTTGTTTCCTTTACTGCTTGCTCAATATACAGATTGACTAACATCGGGGAGAGGCTACAACCCTGTCTCACTCCTTTCCCAACCACTGCTTCCTTTTCATGCGCCTCGACTCTTATAACTGCCATCTGGTTTCTGTACAAATTGTAAATAGCCTTTCGCTCCCTGTATTTTACCCCTGCCACCTTTAGAATGTGAAAGAGAGTATTCCAGTCAACATTGTCAAAAGCTTTCTCTAAGTCTTCAAATGCTAGGAACGTAGGTTTGCCTTTTCTTAATCTTTCTTCTAAGATAAGTCGTAAGGTTAGTATTGCCTCACGTGTTCCAACATTTCTACGGAATCCAAACTGATCTTCCCCGAGGTACGCTTCTACCAGTTTTTCCATTCGTCTGTAAAGAATTCGCGTTAGTATTTTGCAGCTGTGACTTATTAAACTGATAGTTCGGTAATTTTCACATCTGTCAACACCTGCTTTCTTTGGGATTGGACTTATTATATTCTTCTTGAAGTCTGAGGGTATTTCACCTGTCTCATACATCTTGCTCTCCAGATGGTAGAGTTTTGTCAGGACTGGCTCTCCCAAGGCCGTCAGTAGTTCTAATGGAATGTTGTCTACTCCCGGGGCCTTGTTTCGACTCAGGTCTTTCAGTGCTCTGTCAAACTCTTCACGCAGTATCGTATCTCCCATTTTATCTTCATCTACATCCTCTTCCATTTCCATAATATTGTCCTCAAGTACATCGCCCTTGTATAAACCCTCTATATACTCCTTCCACCTTTCTGCCTTCCCTTCTTTGCTTAGAACTGGGTTGCCATCTGAGCTCTTGATATTCATACAAGTGGTTCTCTTCTCTCCAAAGGTCTCTTTAATTTTCCTGTAGGCAGTATCTATCTTACCCCTAGCGAGACAAGCCTCTACATCCTTACATTTGTCCTCTAGCCATCCCTGCTTAGCCATTTTGCACTTCCTGTCGACCTCATTTTTGAGACGTTTGTATTCCTTTTTGCCTGCTTCATTTACTGCATTTTTATATTTTCTCCTTTCATCAATTAAATTCAATATTTCTTCTGTTACCCAAGGATTTCTATTAGCCCTCGTCTTTTTACCTACTTGATCGTCTGCTGCTTTCACTACTTCATCCCTCAGAGCTACCCATTCTACTTCTACTGTATTTCTTTCCCCCATTCCTGTCTATTGTTCCCTTATGCTCTCCCTGAAACTCTCTACAACCTCTCGTTCTTTCAGTTTATCCAGGTCCCATCTCCTTAAATTCCCACCTTTTGCAGTTTCTTCGGTTTCAATCTGCAGTTCATAACCAAGAGATTGTGGTCAGAATAAATATCTGCCCCTGGAAATGTCTTACAATTTAATACCTGGTTCCTAAATCTCTGTCTTACCATTATATAATCTATCTGATACCTTTCAGTATCTCCAGGATTCTTCCAGGTATACAACTTTCTTTTATGATTCTTGAACCAAGTGTTAGCTATGATTAAGTTATGCTCTGTGCAAAATTCTACAAGGCGGCTTCCTCTTTCATTTCTTCCCCCCAATCCATATTCACCTCTTATGTTTCCTTCTCTCCCTTTTCCTACTGACGAATTCCAGTCACCCATGACTATTAAATTTTCGTCTCCCTTCACTACCTGAAAAATTTCTTTTATCTCGTCATACATTTCATCAATTTCTTCATCATCTGCAGAACTAGTTGGCATATAAACTTGTACTACTGTAGTAGGCATGTGCTTCGTGTCTACCTTGGCCACAATAATGCGTTCACTATGCTGTTTGTAGTAGCTAACCCGCACTCCTATTTTTTATTCATTATTAAACCTACTCCGGCATTACGTCTATTTGATTTTGTATTTATAACCCTGTAATCACCTGACCAAAAGTCTTGTTCCTCCTGCCACCGAACTTCACTAATTCCCACTATATCTAACTTTAACCTATCCATTTCCCTTTTTAAATTTTCTAACCTACCTGCCCGATTAAGGGATCTGACATTGCACGCTCCGATCCGCAGAACGCCAGTTTTCTTTCTCCTGATAACGACGTCCTCTTGAGTAGTCCCCTCCCGGAGATCCGAATGGGGGACTATTTTACCTCCGGAATATTTTACCCAAGAGGACGCCATCATCATTATCTCATACAGTAAAGCTGCATGTCCTCGGGAAAAATATATATATATATATATATATATATATATATACATATATATATATATATATATATATATACATATATAACGCGTATATTTTATACATATTACACATGTATGTAACATAGATTAACAGCGTATTGATTCATATGTTTATGTAAACTTCGTTCATGGTGTTGAACGATATGTGCGCGCCGTGAAGAACCTATAGATGTATAACAGAAATCTTAGTCACTCGAAAGCTTACAAGACCTTTGGTATCTGATCTCTACAGCCCACTGCGATATTACTGGAATCAGGGTAAAAAGATCGACTTAATTATCTAGTATAAGATAGATAAGCAATAAATTCAAAAACACATGGTGGTAAATGCAATCATTTGTAAAGTAACAAATGGATATTAATTTCAGAGAATGAGAGCGTCACCTGAACTTCTATAAAGCATGGTGTCGTAACTGCAGCAGCACGAGAAAATCCAAGTTCAAAAATCGCAGTCCTACGTGAAACTAACGCCAATACCGATTAAATTAACTAGTGTGACACATATACTCTCAATCACAGTACAACTGAGTCTAATTAGTGAAAAGGGAATTTGAATCCGATCTACAAACGCTTTGTTCAGCAGCACGTAGCAGAGCATGCCAAAATTGTGCATCAGTCACCAAGTCTTCGAAGCCAGAGCCTCTCTTCACTTTGTGTCCTAGCGTGTCCAGAGCCAATGAGGGAAGGAAAGGGTGAGCGGGAGCAGTGTCTGGCAATCCCTACGCATTACAAGGAGGAGGGTTGAGCAGCTATGTTGTTGTGCTCTGTCTCAAAGCAACGTTTTTGAACCTGTTAAGACTGAAAGAAGTTAAGTTGTCAGCTCAAGCCTACATCATTACACTTCTCTCTGACTCAGGTGGAACATATTTGAAGCATAGTAGCAAACTTTATTATTCACCCTCATAGACGAGGGAATGGGAGGAATAAAGACGAAAAGTAATGAGTAAATAAATAAAAGAACACGTGAGCATTTTCCTTCACCTTGGGTTGTGGCAGTCAAGTAGCAGCGATAAGAGAAATTTAAAAGCACTTAACCGCTTGCAACAATTTCTATCACAAATTTCACAGCATAAACGATGAAAGTAGAATATATTGTCCCGTTTCATCACCCTCTGCCCAATGGGAAGAAAAATGCAGAGGTCGTGCTACTACAAATAACTTATTTCTATTCACATAAATGGTATTCCGTGTTGCTATCAAATGATAATTATTAATTCAGAGCAATAAATAAAGTACTGATAAAATAACATGTAATAGCCTAGGTAAGTCATGAAATGTAAACTTATAACTTCGTGTCAAAAGAAATTTATTAAAGTAAAAAAAAAGACTTTGTTAGTCTTAATATCTCACCACTGCGAAGACATATTGAAGTGTACGCATAAAATGATAGTAGAAACGACTCTTAAATGCCAGTACAGTAATTTGTTGTAGTCATTCGGCAGAAAGTCAATTCACATAAAAATAATATTAAAAAACACCTCCAGATTACCAGAAGAAGTTTGTGCATTGAGCACATTCCAAATTACTTAAATAAATGCTAAAAGCATTTTAAACTGTCTGTGTACCGTATGGAACTGAAATCATATCAATTCACATGAATAAAAGTGGAAACATATGTTAATTTACCACAAAACACTATCACTAGGGCAAAAATGGCTGGTATTGTTGTTATAGATTCAGTGTATTCGTAGACACATGTGGATGAGTATCAATGTACTTCTTCCATTAAGTTCTGCAACAATGAACTTGTTCTTGGATTAAATAAGATGAGAATAGACATACAACACCAATCATCAGAGAGCATATGACAGTTATCATAGAGATCTACATCTATATAATTACTCCGCAATTCACATTTAAGTGCCTGGCAGAGGGTAAATCATACATTCACATCTTGTTCACCATGGCCATCAATAAGCAACCCATATATCTAGCCATAAAGAATATAACTCAGAACTATGATACTCGAGAAACATGTCAAAATAATACATAGTTTCACTCAAAACATGTTCACAAAATATGCACATTGTAATAACATAGCACAGAAGAGAGTCTCAAAGAATACCACAAACATGTGGAAAACCATACATGTCAAGAAGTATAATTATCTCTACCTGCAAATAGTGTAACTACTAGATGTCAAAAGAAGGTTCAAATATGTCATAACAATGCTTCATCCCAAATATTTATTCACATTTCCCTTAGGGAAATGGCAGCAAGAGAGGGGAAGAAAACCAATGTGCACTCCGTGTGCATACCGGGTGGAGTCATTCCAGATGTGGAAAGGGTCCTTCTGGATGCCATGAAGGGTACAGGGTGCACCCATCTGCAGGTGGTCGCTCATGTCGGCACCAACGATGTGTGTCGCTATGGATCGGAGGAAATCCTCTCTGGCTTCCGGCGGCTATCTGATTTGGTGAAGACTGCCGGTCTCGCTAGCGGGATGAAAGCAAAGCTCACCATCTGCAGCATCGTCGACAGGACTGACTGCGGACCTTTGGTACAGAGCCGAGTGGAGGGTCTGAATCAGAGGCTGAGACGGTTCTGCGACCGTGTGGGCTGCAGACCCTCGACTTGCGCCATAGGGTGGTGGGGTTTCGGGTTCCGCTGGATAGGTCAGGAGTCCACTACACGCAACAAGCGGCTACACGGGTAGCAGGGGTTGTGTGGCGTGGGCTGGGCGGTTTTTTAGGTTAGATGGCCTTGGGCAAGTACAGAAAGGGCAACAGCCTCAACGGGTGCGGGGCAAAGTCAGGACATGTGGGGACCAAGCAGCAATCGGTACTGTAATTGTCAACTGTCGAAGCTGTGTTGGTAAAGTACCAGAACATCAAGCGCTGATAGAAAGCACCGAAGCTGAAATCGTTATAGGTGCAGAAAGCTGGCTTAAGCCAGAGATAAATTCTGCCGAAATTTTTACAAAGTTACAGACGGTGTTTAGAAAGGATAGATTGCATGCAACCGGTGGTGGAGTGTTCGTCGCTGTTAGTAGTAGTTTATCCTGTAGTGAAGTGGAAGTGGATAGTTCCTGTGAATTATTATGGGTGGAGGTTACACTCAACAACCAAGCTAGGTTAATAATTGGCTCCTTTTACCGACCTCCCGACTCAGCAGCATCAGTGGCAGAACAACTGAGAGAAAATTTGGAATACATTTCACATAAATTTTCTCAGCATGTTATTGTCTTAGGCGGAGATTTCAATTTACCAGATATAGACTGGGACACTCAGATGTTTAGGACGGGTGGTAGGGACAGAGCATCGAGTGACATTATACTGAGTGCACTATCCGAAAATAACCTCGAGCAATTAAACAGAGAACCGACTCGTGGAGATAACATCTTGGACCTACTGATAACAAACAGACCCGAACTTTTCGACTCTTTAAGTGCAGAACAGGGAATCAGTGATCATAAGGCCGTTGCAGCATCCCTGAATATGGAAGTTAATAGGAATATAAAAAAAGGGAGGAAGGTTTATCTGTTTAGCAAGAGTAATAGAAGGCAGATTTCAGACTACCTAACAGATCAAAACGAAACTTTCTGTTCCGACACTGACAATGTTGAGTGTTTATGGAAAAATTTCAAGGCAATCGTAAAATGCGTTTTAGACAGGTACGTGCCGAGTAAAACTGTGAGGGACGGGAAAAACCCACCGTGATACAACAACAAAGTTAGGAAACTACTGTGAAAGCAAAGAGAGCTTCACTCCAAGTTTAAACGCAGCCAAAACCTCTCAGACAAACAGAAGCTAAACGATATCAAAGTTAGCGTAAGGAGGGCTATGCGTGAAGCGTTCAGTGAATTCGAAAGTAAAATTCTATGTACCGACTTGACAGAAAATCCTAGGAAGTTCTGGTCTTACGTTAAATCAGTAAGTGGCTCGAAACAGCATATCCAGACACTCCGGGATGATGATGGCATTGAAACAGAGGACGACACGCATAAAGCTGAAATACTAAACACCTTTTTCCAAAGCTGTTTCACAGAGGAAGACCGCACTGCAGTTCCTTCTCTAAATCCTCGCACAAACGAAAAAATGGCAGACATCGAAATAAGTGTCCAAGGAATAGAAAAGCAACTGGAATCACTCAATAGAGGAAAGTCCACTGGACCTGACGGGATACCAAATCGATTCTACACAGAGTACGCGAAAGAACTTGCCCCCCTTCTAACAGCCGTGTACCGCAAGTCTCTAGAGAAACGGAGTGTTCCAAATGATTGGAAAAGAGCACAGGTAGTCCCAGTCTTCAAGAAGGGTCGTCGAGCAGATGCGCAAAACTATAGACCTATATCTCTGACGTCGATCTGTTGTAGAATTTTAGAACATGTTTTTTGCTCGAGTATCATGTCGTTTTTGGAAATCCAGAATTTACTATGTAGGAATCAACATGGATTCCGGAAACAGCGATCGTGTGAGACCCAACTCGCTTTATTTGTTCATGAGACCCAGAAAATATTAGATACAGGCTCCCAGGTAGATGCTATTTTTCTTGACTTCCGAAAGGCGTTCGATACAGTTCCGCACTGTCGCCTGATAAACAAAATAAGAGCCTACGGAATATCAGACCAGCTGTGTGGCTGGATTGAAGAGTTTTTAGCAAACAGAACACAGCATGTTGTTATCAATGGAGAGACGTCTACAGACGTTAAAGTAACGTCTGGCGTGCCACAGGGGAGTGTTATGGGACCATTGCTTTTCACAATATATATAAGTGACCTAGTAGATAGCGTCGGAAGTTCCATGCGGCTTTTCGCGGATGATGCTGTAGTATACAGAGAAGTTGCAGCATTAGAAAATTGTAGCGAAATGCAGGAAGATCTGCAGCGGATAGGCACTTGGTGCAGGGAGTGGCAACTGTCCCTTAACATAGACAAATGTAATGTATTGGGAATACATAGAAAGAAGTATCCTTTATTGTATGATTATATGATAGCGGAACAAACACTGGAAGCAGTTACTTCTGTAAAATATCTGGGAGTATGCGTGCGGAACGATTTGAAGTGGAATGATCATATAAAATCAATTGTTGGTAAGGCGGGTACCGGGTTGAGATTCATTGGGAGAGTGCTTAGAAAATGTAGTCCATCAACAAAGGAGGTGGCTTACAAAACACTCGTTCGAACTATACTTGAGTATTGCTCATCAGTGAGGGATCCGTACCAGATCGGTTTGACGGAGGAGGTAGAGAAGATCCAAAGAAGAGCGGCGCGTTTCGTCACAGGGTTATTTGGTAACCGTGATAGCGTTACGGAGATGTTTAATAAACTCAAGTGGCAGACTCTGCAAGAGAGGCGCTCTGCATCGCGGTGTAGATTGCTCGCCAGGTTTCGAGAGGGTGCGTTTCTGGATGAGGTATCGAATATATTGCTTCCCCCTACTTATACCTCCCGAGGAGATCGCGAATGTAAAATTAGAGAGATTAGAGCGCGCACGGAGTCTTTCAGACAGTCGTTCTTCCCGCGAACCATACGCGACTGGAACAGGAAAGGGAGGTAATGACAGTGGCACGTAAAGTGCCCTCCGCCACACACCGTTGGGTGGCTTGCGGAGTATAAATGTAGATGTAGATGTAGATAAGAACATAAATCCCAGCATGCGAGCTAAGCACAATGCAAATTGTGTGTACCAGTTATCCATCATTGTCTTTTGCAGTGACTAATGAACATGTCATAAAGCAACAACGAAATAAGGCTCTCGTTAAATTACTTTCTTCCTATCATGGCAAAACAGTGTAGTGGCTGCCAATGGTTTGGTGCATGTATACTTCAAACAATTCAGCAGCATCACATGCACTGTGGGAAGATAATTAGTAAAGAAATTTGACAATCTACCTATAGAACTTCACATAACAACAAATAAATATTGCACTCAAGGAAAAAAGCTTGAGAAACGATCCGTGCATAGTGACGAGGGAATTAGTATGTTAGGTGAGTCCAGCAGTCAATATGACGCATCAAACAAAGATCTCCCAGGACGTCGTGTGGCAGATCGAATTTTAGCACACATACCTCAGGAAATACACAGAAGGGATACTGGTACTGCTGGCCAGTGTTTTGTCACACCCATAGTAGATAAAGCAATGCCCTCAAAACTTAGATTGGGTATAGTGTTAAATTTCACTCCAGCTACGAATTCATTTCATCAGTCACTGATGTAAGAGTGCTTAAAAATGCATTCAGGAATCATCGGCGGCTGGTAAAAGAGGCGCAAAAGTAAAACTGATTAGAGTCCTACCACTGTTTAGTACATCATGTGGAATCTTTCCCTTCATGATTCCAGCTCTGGTGGCACTTTGAGCGATTGGCTCTCCAGCCGGCGCCATTCCAGCTATCGCCAGAATATTTTTGGTAACGGGCAGCAGCAGCTTAACGAAATGAAAAGACATAATAGGTTCATAGAATCTACGACTGTTGGGAAACGATTCGATTTGAAAACACACAGCAAATGGCTTGAATTGTTCCTTAAAAGAAGCTACTAGTTATAACGACCAACAAGCCGTTTAGAAATACGGATCTGCTTAAATTAGTCAAAACATTCCTTATTCCAAGATGTCAGAGAGTGCTGAGGTGAAATACACGACCTAAGAGTATGTGGAAAACTAATGAATGATAAATTGTAAATTTAGGCATTAAGGGAGTATTTGAACTCAGTGGATGGCACATGTTAAAGGAGGACCTTGATTATCGTCCCTGCTACTTTGATTCGTTCGGCACTTACTGTTGCCACAAGAATTATGCCGTTACTTTACTGGAGCTACGTATTCTACAGTTTCCAAAGTCACCAAAAGTTTGATACATACATGTGCAGACACCTTTGTCTCTTGTTCACCCTGCAGTTACAAAGAAGAATTAAATATAAAAAAATAATCAAACACAACAGTTTTTCAGTTGAGCTTCAGGAGTGATGCCGTACAATATGACTATGAAAGATTGATGTTCAGTACTACTTGTGAATTAGTTTATGGAATTAAGGAAAGGTGATAGGAATATTGCATTGACAGGACTAGAAATGTACAACACTAGTCCCAATTTTACAGCACCATGGTGTAAAACATGTAGGAACTGGTGGAGCTGTGCAGATACCCCGACGGGAGCTGTGCAGATACCCCGTCGCACATACAAAAACGATGATTTAACTTTATATTTTAAAGGCTCTGTACCAGGTATTGAGTTCCACCAGAACATTAAAATGTTTAAAACAGAAATAAGAACAACCGAAGAGGTGAAACACTTTACACAGGAAAATTCAGTAGGATCGCTACTAGGTTTGTTAAAGGACAAAATTCTGCAGAAGACTCAGATTAAATTTTACGAGCCATTTCATTCTGTGGATAAGATTCAAGTTCACATAATTTGAGTCGAGCACAATATTGCGACAAATTCATATCTCAATGAAAAATTGACTCACAAATATACAGATTCCGCCCTACAGTCCGCCTAGGATATAAAATTTTAGAGATGCCAAGCACTGCCATTTACCTCCCAATGTCGGTTCAGACATTAAATCGCCTCATGTTAACGATTGTAGATCAACTTTAACGGTGAATAAATCGTAATATGACTATATTTGAAGCAGAATTAATTTCACTAATAGTACCAGCACACACAGTCAATAGTATGTCGCTTTACAGCTGAAAAACAACGGTTAACACAAAGAACCATCCATTCCTTAAGCTGTTAAGCCTGAAACAATGTAAGTCCACATTACTGCTCCAGTTGTATACAATCAACAGATCATCCGACAAGAATATTTCTCGCGCAGATCTTTTGCTTCAGTGACATTTGAGAACAGCGACGAAGTCCACACAGCTATCCAGCACTTAGGGCCCTCGACCATTCCAAGCAACAGTTTCCTTTATTTGAAGGAGAAATCTGTGTGAATGGCTGAAGCTCCTACAGCAACAATCCATCTTAGACCTAATGCATTCAGTTTCATGTTTCAGGAAATAAGATACAAAAAAATGGTTCAAATGGCTCTGAGCACTATAGGACTCAACTGCTGTGGTCATAAGTCCCCTAGAACTTAGAACTACTTAAACCTAACTAACCTAAGGACATCACACACATCCATGCCCGAGGCAGGATTCGAACCTGCGACCGTAGCGGTCGTGCGGTTCCAGACTGTAGCGCCTTTAACCGCTCGGCCACTCCGGCCGGCAAATAAGATACAAGCTGAACAGGGTAGAAATTGGCCATAATAATAATGTAGGAATCACATCAACTTCAATGATATGAATTTCTGTGTGGGAATCAGATTTCAGTGGCTTAGAAAATTCTGGATGTTTTTACGAGAATCCAACATCAATTCCACAAAAATTGATTTAGTGTACACATACATCTCAAGATTATGATGGGTTATTCTGAAGACATGACGCACATTCTAATTAATGTTAAGCGGAAGTGGGACGTACAGATATGCATATATCCAACTAGGAGGTAACAATTCTGAAGAGAACAAGATCGAGAAATTGATTTGGAAAACGCCTTATACGCCTGCAGTGGAAAATCAGGTCTTAAAATTTTTTTAAATATTGGCTCTGGCATTCAGTTGCTTTTAAATTTCAGATCGTAGGAGCTATCTGAATAGACTGTTCACTACTTGCATGCTCATCCCAACAATCATGAGCTATTAAGTAATGTTTTCAGTTGGAAACAGCACTATTAGTCATACTTGCAAATAAAACCGACAGGAAAGCAATTTGAAATACTATTTGCGCAAATTGAAACATTTTAAATCAACAAATGCATAATTTTACTTAATTCAGAGATGTACGCTTACGACAACTTACAGAAAAACTGATCCAATAATGTCTATAGTGCATTTTTCGATATGTAAGAAAGTTTTGTCCAGCATACTATGAGACTGGAGAGAATGAGGGTTGTTTGCTCAATCCATAGGAATTTAAAAGGTTTGCTCCCATCTTCATTAGAGATGGCTCAAAACAGAACGAAACTGTGAAGACTGATCAGGTAGATGTTCACATCGAATTCGAAGCCTCTGAAAAATTTCCAGCAAATACATCAGCGTTTCCATTCATATTATATGACTGCATCATTTACTACTCCTCCTCTTACCAGAAACTTGTATAAATTATTAGGGGCAATATTACATCTGAACCATTCACGAGGCTCCTCAAACTGCAAACATCACAACTTCTTTCCATACGATTATGGATACTTCATATTTAAAGACAATGACTTTGTCACTTCCCTGACTGATCGACAAGTTAGCATGACGCATGACGTCCTCTGCAACAGACCCTCTGAGAAACTCCTTCAGAGACCTTAAATTCATAGGTCGAAATTATCATGTAGCGAACTGGGTCCATGAGGAAGTGACTTTTGACTAACTCAGCTATTTATCTGAAAGGTACTGACGTTTATTATGGGTATGTGGTATTTACAATAAGGTCAGTGTTAGAAATAAATCAGGAAACATATGAGTGTCCTCTCCTACTTCTCATTAAGGAGAAGAAGAATACAAAGAATTATTTTGTGCATGCATTAGATCATGTAACATGACTATTAAATTGGATGATGTATAAATGATTTATATTTTAAAACAATCTCGCAACTCTTATAATTCCGCAAACATGCTCTGAGCACTCTCACTACTCTAGGAATCACAGTGTTATATGTTCATCCCTGTTGAACGTTGCACTGCACTTACCTGGACATCCATCCTTGTCTATGTGAGGCTTGCTGCCAGCCCATAATTTCAGTCCGCGAGTAACATTCGTGACATTAGCATCGTAGCAGCAGCTTTATGCAGTGATCTGGCAGCACTAGTGATGATAGCAAAGTGGTCTGGCAGCACCAGTGGTGACATCAACAGTGACAGCAAGTGAGCTCCTTTCGAAGTCAATGTAGATGATCACATGCTGTCATGTTACAGATGAGGGTCTTACCTGTAAGTACCAATTACTTTCCGTATGTGTGTGCATGTGTTTATAAATTTTCGATACTTATAGACTGCTGTAGTTTTAAAAATTCTGACTTATGAAAATTTGAGGGCAGTCACTGTAAATATTGTCGATTTAAGTACAACATCTCTATGTCCAGATTATTATGAAGACTGTACATTATATATCTCTCTTTACATATGTGCAAGCGTCTGTGTATATGCATTGCCTGATTTCTTTGTAGGATCGATTCATACTAATGTTTTGACATCCATTGTGTTCTCAGATTCACTAGCATCAAAGGGCTGGCATCCTAACATTAATCCATGCATAGATATGTTAGCCACATCGCCTCAGGATGAGTGTCACACATATATGCATTTATGTGCTAGTGTATCTATTTTTCACATATTACCTATACAGTGTTGTTAACGTTTAAGGATGGATTGATGTTGATGTTATGTCACCCATTCTGTTCGCAGCTTCACCAGCATCAGAGGGCTATTGCCTTATTGTTAATGCTGGTAAAGAGATATTGGCCACACCATTCCAGGTTGAGCAATATGTATGTATGTCAGTGCAAGTGTCTGTATTTTTCGCAGTTTACCCAATGTCATTATTGTATTAGTATCAACAACGTTGTGCCACTCACCCCATTCCCAACTTCATCTGGATCAGAATGCTAGTCTCCTGAAATTCATCATTGTATAGAAATGTTGGCCACAGCATACCACATCCCTGAATGTGATGTTCAAAATATCCAAATGTGTGTGAAATCTAATGGGACTTAACTGCTAAGGTCATCAGTCCCTAAGCTTACACATTACTTAACCTAAATTATCCTAAGTACAAAAACACACACCCATGCCCGAGGGAGGACTAGAACCTCTGCTGGGACCAGCCGCACAGTCCATGACTGCAGCGCCTTAGACCGCTCAGCTAATCCCGTGCGGCCCTGAATGTGATGATGATGGTAGAATGTAACCTGTATACCTCTATATCCATATGTCTGCACATGTTGAGTGTCATTGTTTTCGTGTAAACTTAATAAGTCATGCATTTTATTGCTAATAAACAGACACAAGGCACGTGATAAATATCGGTTCAAAGCACATTGGTGGCACAGTTCACACCATCTCATGACCAGGATGACAATGATTTTGTCACACCAACACACACATATATATATATATATATATATATATATATATATATATATATATATATATGCCCAGCATTTCTAAACCAGCACATCAGTCTATAAGTATCACGCAAATATATTTCGGGTGTCATCACTATTGCCTGTAGCTGCACCTGGACCTTGGCGACCAGAAGCTCTGACAGTGTTACCTACAACTGCTATACCAGCAGATGCAAAATAACATGCACTCACACCAACAGCATCTATACCTGCAGTGTCAGTAGCTGCAACACAGTACAGCACTGACTACAGTGGCCAGCACCAACAGCACTGCCAATGTCCAGATCATCAGGAACAGCTCCACCCTCACAGTGATTGGGACCATTACAAGCAACAGTACCTTTGCTGGCACCGGGATCACCTGTATGGGATCTTCATAGTTTTAGTGAAAATCGACTGTCAGCCAGCAGTAGCCTCTCTGTCCAGTATGATAGCGAGGATAAAGATCATCAGATATGTCACCATGAGTCCCATACTCAGTGTTTCAGGGCGCACTTCAGGATAGGAAAAATTTTGCCTCTAGCTTGCAATAGAAATTATAACCTGTATGTGCAGTGTTCAAGTAACTACTATGTGGATGTTCATAGGTACTATGAACATGATGGTACTGGATTCCCCATGAGCCTCCATGAATCAGGCAGTTAGAGAGGCGAAATCCCCACATGTACATTCATAATAGGGCCTGAAAGGATGCAAGTCAGATGATAGTGATATCTTACATAAAGTCGTCAAGCCAATTTACTTCTCCAAATACTCTGACAAGTCTCGTTAACATGCAGATTTGTTGCTAATTTCCCTGGATGAGAAACAAGACCAATGCTTGTTCAAAAACGTATCACTCCCTCTTTTATCCTAGTTAAGTTCATATGATCGTAAGACGATTTTTGTCCTTGGTGCCTGCACCCATTTATTATGAGAGAGTGATTGACTGAGCATCTGGAACATCACTGTACACATGGCTCAATACATGTAGAGATGCCCAATGAGGCTAATAAATTCTTGAAGTTTAAGAATTCTGTCTGAAAGGAATGAGTGCCCTTTGCTGTATACACTTACTATCAGTGCCTTCTCACTAATTCGGTGAACTGTGAAGGTGACCCCACTGCCTCCCATTGCTCCCTTACAAAATGGTGCACACCTTTTGTGGAGCATATCAGGTTGTATGTGCTTATGACTTGTACTGTAATCATGCATTGGAGAAGATACTGTGAGACCTTTGCTCTCTGCGGCTGAAGACCTTCCAAAGATAGTTGATGTGATGTGTCACACCAATGTTTCTATAACAGACACACAGGAAAATTAATCACTGTTTTGAAATGCAGTTGAGTGTTATGTTTTTGAGCAGTTATTAGCTTCTGAAGCTGATAAACCACGTAGGATCATTACCATCTGATTGCCAAATTCCGCATACAGTTCACGCAACTTGAGTTATAAACTCGTTTTCTTACAAAATGTAAGTAGTTATGATATTCTTCCCATTGCTGCTAATTACGATGTGTGCAATGACCAAATTCGTGTCCTGTATGAAAGCACACAGAATTATATTTCGTTTTTACAGCGAATCATTGATAAAATTATGGTGTGCTAGCAAGACTATCTGATACTCATGCAGGCAACACTACGGAATTTTGCCAAAATCATGCATCAGAAAGACTTTCATCTCTCTCTCCAGCTACATATCTTCAGCTCGTATCGAAGAAAGAGGTCTTCATGTATAGACATGTAGGAAGAGTTGGTTGAGTTTAACATCTCAGATTTAGGGTTGTATGCAGTTCTTTATATGGTAACATGTGTACATTTCCTTACACTTCCAGACTTCTTCAAATGATTGTGGAGAATAAGCATGGAAACATGCTTCCTGGACCATGTGTTCTATTAAACCTCTCCATGGTGTTTTGCACGACACTGCGCTCAAATTCAAGTATGTTGACACTAAACTGTTAACCGACTCTGATATGCTAATGGATTTTAGGTGAGGGACCAACAGTGGACTTTTTCACTGTGCCCATGAGCATTCCATGGCAAATAACCTATTAATAATTGAAAAGTTCAACAAAACATTCACATATTAAGTTGCACTGTGTACTTGGTGTAAACAACTCACATCGGCATGCAGTGCAAAAGCCTTTACTTATTGGAGGATTTTGATGGCTGTCTAGTTAAGAAATCGCCCAGTTGGATAATTTCTCATACGTGGTGGAAGATTCTAAATTGGAATGTGTTTTGAATGTAGATTTAACGTTCCTAATAGATTATGTAATGTGCATAGCCATTATGTCCAGAGCACTGATTAAGCTGGAGGTAAACACAAGGTGCATTATACAGAACTGTCCCGTGTTGGTGTTGAAAATGGATGAGTTACCCACTTTATTTTCTTCCAGCAACGTCCCTAGTTGAAGGAATACATTGCCCTAAATACCAAAAAGAGGGCTTCTGAAATGTATTCATTTGGGAAAGGCTTTTATAAAGTTACGAGTAATGCATTTCCTACGAAATTATGGAAAATGGTAGAGACCAAAGCGAAATTCGCTTAGTCATCTGTTGAAATGGTCATTATGGCACAAGAGATTATACAACCAAATCAATTTTTGAGTGGGCCACAATCTTCAATGAGAATTCATCTCTCTGGAAATTTTGAAGATTTCAGTAGAGTTCACAATAACTACCAAAACCTTTTCATGTTGATGCATAGCCCTATTGAAGGACCATATCCACCATAAATTTTAGTGCTTCAAAGTTACAGACATTTTTGTCTGTTGGATGAAGGGTGGTAGTTTACATCAGGTAACTAGATGTGGCCCTAATGCATTCTTTTTATTTGCATGTGTCTAACATTCCTCATGGCATAAGGCTAAAAACAATAATGTTATCAGCTTGATGAAAGATGAGGTCACCAACCACATACTCTGTTAGCCTTCACTCAAAAATGCAAGCATACTGTACTGGACAGGGGCCTAAGGATGTGCAGCATGTGGCCTGAATGGTTCTTACAGTTATGAAAAAATTGTAGTGCCTCTGTGATGAGGTTGGCAGTGCTGTACCTCCTCCTCTGCATATAGTGCACCACGTTATTATTCAGTCATGAAGATAGAAGGTGAAGACTGTATTGCAACTGAGAATGGGCCTGAAACATAGTGGTGATAACCATGTCATTTGTGCTGATGGGAATGAAACTTCAACATGCACACGATGTTTGCCTGAGTGATATAGTAGATGTATGTGAATGTTGCATAAGTAATGAAAATGAGTGGCTGTGTGTATGTGGAATAGCTCAACCCACTTATCACTGTTTGTATACAGTTGCATATATGTCCATATATATGGTTGCATCCTACGTGGTTGCTTGTCTGAGTGCCTGTGTGTCCATGTCAGAGAGTGTATTGGGCAGACTCTGCGAGAAAATTACATTTTTTGCACACCTTGGATGTGAGTGCATACCCTGTTTGCAAGTTAGGCTGTATATATGCTCTGCACACTAGGTTAAGTTTCACTGCTGCTGGCCTTACAGATCATGGTTGTATTTAATTTATTAACGTCATGTCTCACAGGTGCACAGTAAATATTCCACATCAACCGTGTGTGTCAACTGTTTAACACTGTACTACAACATTGTGAAGCGTGCTAGGTCCATTCCTACCTGTTGGAAGCAATGTTAGTGCATGACTGTCAATAGTAAAGTAATTCCTACAACATATATAAGTGCATGAGACTTACATTGTATGTATTAATTTCCACAAATTTTAAAATTATGTGTGTAAATATTGTATATACAGTTCTTGTTCCTCATTTTCCTTTAAAAATCATTTTACTTGAAATGTAAAATTTATGGACTGCTAAACGTGATATATGTATTTTGAAATTCATGCTTTTAAACTTGTGGAAAACTCTTTGAAGTGATATGTAAAAACCACCTTGAAGAAAGAACATATTATATATAAATCTGCTTCCTTAAGGTTTAGTCACTCATTTTCTTTCTAGCTGAGTATTACCATATATAGTTTTTTAGAACATGAAGTTTCATCTGCATTGTACACACATTTTCTACAAGAAATAACACATATGTACCAGATTTAGCAGAGTCACACAATGCTCCTAGTGCTGGCATGGCACATTAAGCGATGTTGCTAATACAGCTTGTGCTAGAGCGAATGCAAGGTTTAGCAGCAGCCCAGGCCCATCATGACAGCTGCAATCTTCTCAACTGGCACACTTGCCCTGTGCCCTCCTTGCCAAGTAGAAACAAGCACAGTGTCAACAGGGGTGCCAGCGCAGGGGACATCCATGGTGAAGTATTTGTTTAAGTTAAAACGTAAACATTCCTATTCTGTTCTTACTGCACAGCATAAGAGAGCTGACAGCTTAAGTGGGGGAAACTGTTTAAGCATATCACAAATGGACTTAAAGTTAGGTTGAATTTAACACTATTCTCCATTTAGTGTAGAACACTAAACTTAGGATACATGAAACCTGATAACCATGCAGTCTGAGCCATTATCCACCAGGTCCACCATCTTAGATGCAGATATCATAGTGCTGGAGAAATCTGATAACCATGCACGTTGAGCCAGTTTCCACTGAGTCCACCAGCATTTTGATTAATTTAGATGTGGAAATAACACTGTCTGCATTGGTGATACTCATCGAAAAGTGCATTCTGAGCTGTAAGGTGGCTCACCATTAGTGCTCATGTGTGTTTTGAATGTTATAAAACAACTTTTTTATGTATTTTGATGAAAATAATGTGTGCCACAAAGATTTAACTATGCTCAGCCACTAATTCATTTCATTAGTGCCAGTAAAGAAGCCAAGTGCAGTTTAATAAGTAATACAGACAATTTATAAGTGAAAATAATTAATATGAATGTTCCTTAAGCTTACTGGATGAGGTATAACCCACAATTTTAACAACAGTTCAAAAATGCAAATCATGCTTACACAGTTTTTTTTTATGAAATAGTTCAATTATAACACTAGTGTCATGTTTATAATGTGCTAGAAATCATACATGTATGCAAGAACAATACAATTTTATTTTGGAAAATATTTTAATACTTGTTCTCACTATTTATTTATTTGTTTATTACAATAAGCAAGTTGTGTGTTTGTGTGTGTGTTTTCCTTATGTATTTTATGTGAGAAAGAACCTCAAGACACACTCTTTACGTAATTTTTTTGGATAAATTCTTTTAAATATGACGCTAAAATATTCAGAGCGTTCGATACCTTTGAACATGACGAAGATATTTGGTAGGGAGCTAATTATAGGCAGGTTAAATGCTACACTTTGAGTGGAGAAGAGGGAAGTGGAGTGTAGTGGTTTGGGAGGGGAGGGGACAGGGAGGGTCTGTCTAGCCACCTAATGAAGCCGTCACTGGTGAGGAAGGGTTTGCTTAGGGCGACCTTGAACTGTACCGTCATTGCACACACAGGCAGGTGACCCTCACTCTCACATACATTTAACGTCAATGGCACCGTGGTTCAATGCAGCATTGAAGTACCAACAGCACTGGAGCACTTTGAGAGTGTTTCAAACAAAGACGAAAATGTTGAAAATTTAATTATATGATATTATAGATAAACTTAATATCGAAGTTGAGGACAATGTGATATTCAAAGTAGATTATTCCTGACGGTTGTTAGCAAAATAGTCTGTGATGGCTGAATTAGTCAGGACATAGGGAGCAGCTTAGCGCACACAAAGAGTTCATAGCTCTCTATGTGATGGTATTAAACATGTGCCTTAACTCTATAAAGAAATCTCTGAAAATGGGGGTCAGGTACAAAGCACTGTTCATAATTTAAACCTGTAGTTCCTTAGTTGGCTGCAAGAACCAAATTCGGTTCATTCCTCCAGTCTTCAGTGTTTTCAACTTTCCTCTGACACTGCCCGGGCTGGCTTATAGGGTCTCCAGGTCTTTCATGACTCCATCCATTCACTTCAGGTTTGGACTACCAAGGGGTCTCTTGTCGTGTGGCTTCTAGTTCCGTCTTCACTATCCTTTCTTCTCCTCTCAGTATATGTCCGTGCCATTCAATTCTTTTTCATTTTATTACAGCTGCCACATCTGATTCACTAAGCAGAGCTTTTTTGAACATCTTGTTTCCTCTCCAGCTCTTTGCTTACAGTCCAAGTCATGCTCATACTGGTCACACAGTTGTCTTATAGATGCAGAGATTCTTTGTTCTTGTTAGCATTTTTCTATTAAATAGATTGCCCATTGACAGTAGACACCTGTCTGCAGGTTTTGTCCGGTTCGCTATCTTCCCCCTCCTCTATTAATGATGAGCGTCGCTCTTGTCTGTACATGACTCAGTATCCGTAGTAACTGGTAATGGCGCCTTGCTAGGTCGTAGCAAATGACGTAGCTGAAGGCTATGCTAACTATCGTCTCGGCAAATGAGAACGTATTTTGTCAGTAAGCCATCGCTAGCAAAGTCGGTTGTACAACTGGGGCGAGTGCCAAGAAGTCTCTCTAGATCTGCCGTGTGGCGGCGCTCGGTCTGCAATCACTGCTAGTGGCGACACGCGGGTCCGACGTATACTAACGGACCGCGGCTGATTTAGAGGCTACCACCTAGCAAGTGTGGTGTCTGGTGGTGACACCACAGCTCATGCTGGCGTAACATGCTTAATAAGTTGTAATGCTTGTATCTGAAGACTCCTTTGGTCTTCATTATCGTTGTTCGTATGTTGATGGCATATTACACTTGGGAAATGAAGATGAAGGATTGGTACGTCGTAACTGGTAGCATGTTTTGAATAATCGACATTGGACTGCAATACAGCTGTTGGTTTCAAACACAATTATTCAAGTACATCACGTCCAGCAGCTGTCACACTGTCCACGATGTATTATCAGAGATCTATAATTACATCCCTTCCAATGGATGAAGCTCGTTTTATGACTTTTCCGGAATCAAGTTAAACAGGCTGGGGGAGATGTCTCCATGTTTGAGGCTTGTGTAGACTGTAAAAAATTCAGACTCCCCATTAAGCTTTCCCAATGCACATTCTGATTAGCTTGATCAGTTTCGAAGGTATTCCTGATTCTTCAATTATTCTCCATATGCTCTATCTGTGATCATTATTGTAGGCTTTCTAGGAACCTATAAATAGACAGTATGCCTTGTTATCAAATTCCCACATCACTTCAGTTACTTCTTTGAGAGAAATGAAAGTTGTATGATGGAAAAATCGGAAGACTTCAGGATGAAAGTATCCGAGATGAGACGTTATGGAAGGATGCTGAAGATCAAGTCGACAGTTAAGTAATCAGGAGGCTGTCCACAGAACTGTCAAGGTAACAAGTGTTTGTAAAACACTAGGACCATTCTGGAAGAATCTACAGAATGATAGAAATAATGGTACCAGATGAAATGAACGGCCAGCGGAGGTTGCCGAGCGGTTCTAGGTGCTACAGTCTGGAACCGCGCGACCGCTAAGGTCGCAGGTTCGAATCCTGCCTCGGGCATGGATGTGTGTGATGTCCTTAGGTTAGTTAGGTTTATGTAGTTCTAAGATATAGGGGACTGACGACCTTAGAAGTTCAGTCCCATAGTGCTCAGAGCCATTTGAACCAATTTTTGAAATGAACGGGGAAAAACTATAGACGACGAAAGAAATTGTAATTTGTAGAAAAGGTAACTGAGGGCACTGGGTGCAAATGGCGCACAGCGCTACGCTGGCGAGACAAAACAGAAAGATCACTTCCCCCCAAAACAAACAATGACTTCCGGTGACGCTGGAGACACATGCCTCGGCAGGAGAGTATATTAATGGAGCAGAGGTGAATGGGTAATCATTCTAGCGATGACGCAATCTGCAATTGGCGAAATTCACTAACATGAACGATTATGACAAAGTAAGGTTTGCTCTGGCCCTTTTCCTGGGAATGTGTCTCTCAGACGTCAAAGCAGGTCAGTTGTCTGAGTGCCACCGTCGTGGGTATCTATGAAAATAGCTTTAAGAATGGTAAAACCACAAGTATGTGACAGGGTGTTAGATATCCATGCTCCATCTCAGAACATGATGGTCAAAGTTTTTCACAGTCTATGGAGCAGAGTAGGTCGCCAACTGTGGCAGATCTGCCGTCTGACTAAAATGTTGGTACACTCACAAGTGTCTTATAGCCCACCGTTCAGAGGACATTACTAAAAACATGAGGCCCTGCAGCAAAGGAGCTTTACAAGCTGTCTTGTTCGCCTAACGACACTGACCTCATTGCAGAAAACATGAAGCCCTGCAACAAATGACGATTAGAAGTTCCCATGTTCACCTAACGAAAATGGCATGGGATCATTAAGAACAGACAATGCATCAGTGGAAGCATGTCAACTGATCAGAGGCATCACAGTTCTTCGTGCTGAGTTATGCAATCATCTAGGTGAACTTCTGCTCAAAACAAGTTCGGCACCACATATTCACGTCTGACAGGTCAGTGTAATGGGGAAATTCGCTTGGGCTTCTACGGGAACTGTGGTAGTAATAGAAGGCTCAATGACAGCTGCGTCTATGTGAATGTCATTGTGCTCATCTGCATCCGTTCATGCATGTGCATCTGTTCATGGATGGTATCTTCACAGACACCAATGGCATCTTCCAGTATGATAACTGTCCACGTCACATGGCCAGAATCGTGCTGTAGTGGTTTATGGAGACTGATAGTTTACTCATGTTTTCGAGCGAAATGTTTGCACCCACAGTACAATGGTCTGTATTTTATGATACATGCAGGGTGTACATAAAGTCCGGAAACACTTCCAGTTATTTATTGCACAAGAACTAAACATTGTACAGATGTCATACACATTGTATTTTAAAGAGAACATCTGAAAGTCTTGTTTTACAAACATTCAATATGCGAACCATGAGTGACCCGGCAGACGTCAATACGGTAATCGAATTCTTGCCATACCCATCCCAGCATAGTATCGTCGACTGTGGCAGGCACTTCCCGTATGCTCTCCCGGAGCTCTGCTACATCACGTGGTAGAGGCAGTACATATACTAGATCTTTAATGTGTCTCCACAGAAAAAACTCACACGGAGTGAGATCTGGTGATCGGGGAGGCCGTTTCATGAGACAGCTGTCCCCTTCTATAGCACGGCCGATCCATCGATGCGGCAGCTCCGTGTTCAGGTAGAACTTCATGACGAAAATGGGGTGGAGCCCCATCGTGCTGAAATATGAACTAGGAATCCGATTGCATTTTAAGCATCAGACATTGCTGCAACATGTCCAAGTACGCATATCCAGTGACAGTGCTCTTGGCGAAGAGTACAGTTTTCGATGTGACAAGGCGCAAAAAACATTTACCTTTGGAGAACCACGCTCAAATTCAATGCATTTGTGTGGATGCTTTGTACCCCAGATTGTGCCTGTTCACTTTCCCATTAGTGTGAAAAGTGGATTCGTCGCTAAAAGTTAAACTATCAACAATGACATCTCCATCCTCATTCAATTGTTGCAATTGCGAACAAAACCCAGAACTCTTGTCTTTGTTGTCGTCATTGAGCTTGTGCACTAGTTCCAATTTGAATGGTTTCAGGGACAGCTTCTGTCGCAGAACATTCCACTGTCACTGGGGCCATTTCGAGTTCATGGGATGCACGATGTACCGATTTCTTTGGACCCTTTATGAGTGCCTCTCGTACGCTCTCCACATTCGCTTCACTCACATTGGAACCTCCGCTTCTCTTTGCCAGACACAAGCAACCAGTTGTAATTAATTTGTTGTGCCAGTGGTAAAAAGCCTTCCCTGTTGGTGGCTTCTTACCGTACTCGGTTCTAAACATCCGTTGAACAGCTATAGCACACTTGTTTTTGTCGAACTCCAACACACAGAAAGCTCACTCCGCACCCGAACTCGACATGTTTGCGACTAGCGGTGACTGTCGGCAAATTACCAAAAAAACCGTGGCGGTATACTTGAAAAAAAAATTCACGGTTTCTCTTCAGAATGACATATGTATGATATCTGAACAATGCTTGGTTCTTGTGCAATAAATAATTGAAAGATTTCCCGGACTTTATTTACACCCTGTATATAACCTTCCGGTGCCATTAACCTCCGAAAAACAACCAAGAACCTGTGGCATCGATGTCATGCAGAATCACTGCTATATTTCACTATGAAGGACGCATAACACGCTACTATGCAGGGGTCATCATTTTTTTGCCCATCAGGGTGGACCATTGATAGCGACCGGGCCAAACATCTCACGAAATAAGCATCAAACGAAAAAACTACAAAGAACGAAATACGTCTAGCGTGAAGGGGGAAACCAGATGACGCTATGGTTGGCCCGCTAGATGGCGCTGCCATAAAACAGACGGATATCAACTGCGTTTTTTTAAATAGAAACCTCCATTTTTATTACATATTCATGTAGTACGTAAAGAAATATGAACGTTTTAGTTGGACCACTTTTTTCGCTTTGTGATAGTTTGCGCTGTAATAGTCACGTACGTAGTATAACGTAACATTCCGCCAGTGGGGACGGTATTTGCTTCGCGATACCCATTACCCGTGTTAAAATGGACCGCTTACCAATTGCGGAAAAGGTCGATATCGTATCGATGTATGGCTATTATGATCAAAATGCCCAACGGGCGTGTGCTATTGATGCTGCTCGGTATCCTGGACGACATCATCCAAGTGTCCGGACCGTTCGCCGGATAGTTACGTTATTTAAGGAAATAGGAAGTGTTCAGCCACATGTGAAACGTCAACCACGACATGCAACAAATGATGATGCCCAAGTAGCTGCTGTCACGGATAATCCGCATGTCAGTAGCAGACAAACTGCGCTAGAATCGGGAATCTCATAAACGTTGGTGTTGAGAGTGCTACATCAACATCGATTGCACCCGTACCGTATTTCTATGCACCAGAAATTGCATGGCGACGACTTAGAACGTCGTGTACAGTTCTGCCACTGCGCACAAGAGCAATTACGGGGTGATGGCACACTTTTTGCACGCGTTCAGTTTAGCGACGAAGCGTCACTCAGCAACAGCGGTAACGTAAACCGGCATTAATAAGCACTATTGGGCAACGGAAAATCCACGATAGCTGCGACAAGTGGAACATGAGCGACCTTGGCGGGTTAATGTATGGTGCGGCATTATGGAAGGAAGGATAATTGGCCCTCATTTTACCGATAACAATCTAAATGGTACAATGTATGCTGATTTCCTACGAAATGTTCTACCGATGTTACTACAAGATGTTTCACTGCATGACAGAATGGCGATGTACTTCCAACATGATGGATGTCCGGCACATAGCTCGCGTGCGGTTGAAGCGGTAATGAGTAGCATATTTCATGACAGGTGGATTGGTCGTCGAAGCACTATACCACGGCCCGCACGTTCACCGGATCAGACGTCCCCGGATTTCTTTCTGTGGGGAAAGTTGAAGGATATTTGCTATGGTGATCCACCGACAACGCCTGACAACATGCGTCAGCGCATTGTCAATGCCTGTGCGAACATTACGGAAGGCGAACTACTCGCTGTTGAGAGGAATGCCGTTACACGTATTGCCAAAAGCATTGAGGATGACGGACATTATTTTGAGCATTTATTGCATTAATGTGGTATTTACAGGTAATCACGTTGTAACAGCATGCGTTTTCAGAAATGATAAGTTCACAAAGGTACATGTATCACATTGGAACAACCGAAATAAAATGATCAAACGTACCTACGTTCTGTATTTTAATTAAAAAAACCTACCTGTTACGAACTGTTCGTCTAAAATTGTGAGCAATATTTTTGTGACTATTACAGTGCCATCTATAACAAAGCGAAAAAAGTGATCTAACTAAAACATTCATATATCTTTACGTACTACACGAATGTGTAATAAAAATGGGGGTTCCTATTTTAAAAAACGCAGTTGATATCCGTTTGACCTATGGCAGCACCATCTTGCGGGCCAACCATAGCGCAATCTGTTTTCCCCGTTCAAGCTAGACAAGTTTCGTTCTTTGTAGTTTTTTCGCTTGACGTTTATTTCATGAGATATTTGGCCAGGTCACGATCAATGGACCCCATCAGTCAGATGGTGCGGTAATGAATGGTGATGGATGCACTTTTAGCTGGTGTTGCTATTAATAACCCAGTTCTTTGGAAGGTTCGTTTATTTGCACGTGTGGAGTATTGATAGGTGTGCTGGGTGTCGTGCCCCAGGTCGAGCACTCTGGCGGCCGTGTGGCTGGTGCTGCACACAATGCGGCTGGCTGGGCTGTCGCTGTCGTGCGGCCTGGCAGCTGGGGAGGCGCGACGCACGCAGGTGGTGCTGGCCTGCGCTGCTGCTCTTCTGGCCCCAGTCGCGGCCCCGCCGGAGCTGCGCGCCTTCCAGCAGCAGTTGGCAGCCCTGCCCGCACAGCCCTTCACCGCCGCCGGCTTCCTCACCATCGACAGGGGGCTGCTCACCTCTGCTATCGCCACCGCCGTCTCCTACCTCATCATGATCGGCCAAATGATAGAAAAATAGGTATAGTATTCGTTTTCTCTGCTTACCAGCTTGGTGATCGACGTAGAGAGAGATAATGGTTATCTTGTCTTACGTACATACAATAATTTTTTTATTGAGACATACAGTAAACCGAATAAGTCTCCAGATCTATGGCACAGAAAGGAAAGCTAAACTGGTACAAGATAAAATACGTAACATTAGGATGCCCTCAAGGTTCTTTATTTGAACCAGAGTTATCAAATATTATTTTATATTCCGTACTGTGGAAAATTAATGAACTGCACCAAGATAAAGATGAGCTCGTCGACGAAAGAAGTGACTTCTAAGGCACTTGTTTGCCCAATTCTTGAGTATTGTTCATCTATCTGCGATCCATATCAGGTAGGACTGATAGAGGAGATAGAGAAGATCGAACGAAGAGCGGAGCGTTTCGTCACAGGATCGTTTAGCTGGCGAGTGAGCGCTACGGAGATACTAAACAAACTCATCTGTCAGACACTGCAACACAGACGTTGTGCATCACAGAGAGTTTTACTACTGATATTTCGCAGCAGCACTTTTCAGGAGGAGTCAGAGAACATATTACTTCCCGCCCACACGTATTGACCACTAGGAGAAAATTCGAGAAATTAGATCCAATACGGAGGCTTACCGACAATCATTCTTCCCACGCACTATTCGAGAGCGGAACAGGGTTGGAGGGATCAGATAGTAGTACCTAAAGTACCCTCCACCACACACCATTAGGTGGCTTGTGGCGTATGATGTAGATGTAGCTCGGAGATATGACACTGCGAGAAGGGTCTGACAGAGCATTGAAAGACCTAAGTCGTTACAAGCTCTTGGAGTAGACGGCATTCCAACAGAACTACTGACAGCCTTGGGAGAGCCAGCCATGAAAAAACTGTTCCATTTGGTGTGCAAAATCTATGAGACAGGCGAAATACTCTCAGACTTCAAGAAGAATGTAATACTTCCAACTCCAAAGAAACAGGTGCTGACAGGTGTGAAAATTACCGAACAATCAGGTAATAAATTATGGTTGTAAAATACTAACATTGGTTCTTTACAGAAGAATAGAACAACTGGGAGAAGACGACTAAGTGGAGGATCAGTTTGGGTTTAGAAGAACTGTACAAACACGTGAGGCAGTAGCAGTAGCGCACGACTTACAAGGTAAGTTAAGGAAAGCCAAACCTACGTTAACAGCTTTTTTAGACAAGGGAAGATTGTGATAATGCTGGCTGGAATCCTCTCGTTGAAATTCTGAAGGCAACTGGAGTAAAATAGAGGGATTCATTTACAACTCTTATACAAACCAGAAGGCAGTAATAAGAATCGAGGGACATGAAAGAGAGGCAGTGATGAGAAGGGAGTGAGACAGGATTGTAGCCCAATGTTATTCAGACTGTGCAGCGAGCAAGCAGTAAAGGCAACGAATGAAAAATTTGGAGCAGGAGCTAAGATTTAGGAAGAAGTGATGAAAAGCTAGAGATTTGCCGGTAATATTTAAATTCTGTCAAAGACAGCAAAAGATTTAGTTGAACAGAATGGTTTAGTGTCTTGAAAGGAGGTTATAAAATGAACATCAACAAAAGCAGGACAACGATAATCAAATTTAGTCGGGTTAATTCAGGTAATGCTCAGGGAATTCGATTAGGAAACGACACATTTATATAGTAGATGAGTTTTGCTGCTTGGGCAGCAAAATATCTGATGATGGACGAAGTAGAGAAAGTATAAGATGTAGACTGGCAGTGACAGCGAAAGCGTTTCTGAAGAAGGAAAAATTTATGATGTTACAAAGAATGCTGAAGATGGAGTGTGGAGATCACGTAACTGATGAGGAGGCACTGAACAGACTTGGAAAGAGAAGAAATTTGTCCACTACTTGACTAAAGAAATCGATCGTTTGATAGGACACATTCTGAGACATCATGGAATCACGAGTTTTGTACTGGGGGGAAGTGTGGGGAAAGACCAAGGGATGATACAGTAAGCATGTTCGGAAGGATTCAGGTTTCAGTAGTCATTCGGAGATAAAGAGGCTCGCACAGGATAGAGTAGTTTGGAGAGCTGCATCAGACCTTTCTTTGGACTGAAGACCACAACAACAACATTATCAAGCATGATACATTGAAGATTCTGAGAACTTGAGAATAGTAGTTAAAAGGAACACTTACTCACACATTCATGGGAAACTTCGATACATGTATTACGATATTGTCTCGCGCTGGTGCTCAGTGAACAAACTAAAGACAGCTGCAAGTAAAACAATCAGTGCTGTCTTTATATGGAAACTGTGACGGACAAGAAACCTGACAGTAAGAAAAACTAACAACGCCATTAAGACGTGGGCAATAACCAGTTTGTTTGGGTTTGCACGTAGACGGAAAGCATAATTTTCGTACTCAGAGTGTAGTTATCTGCCAACAAGTTCCTACTCAGTAACAAAAGTTGCAACGATTGCCCAAATTAGTTCTATTGACAGTTAGATGTTATCAGACTGTACCACAGTGCTGCACTTCCCCGACTTGCAGGTTACGCTGCAAGTGTGTGGGCGAATTGGGCACAACATGTCCAACCGATCATAGACAAGATACGTTTTTCTTACAGGGTATGGGCTTTACAGTATGAAGACACCAGTAAAAATTATTGTATTAATAGATATAGAACTCCGAGGAGCTCAGGGTGAAGACCTGTGAAAAACGGCATGTTGAAAGGTGCTCGGAATCCTAAGTATTACACTTCGTTAACACTTTCGTGACTTGTTGTAGTACAGTGGCCGACGACACAAATGTAGTGGACGGAAAACATCATTTCTCTGGAAATCATTATTAAATGAAATACGAGTAACTTATAATAAAGAGAGATTAGTTGTGATCTGCAGCAGTAACGATCTCCAGTAGTTCATTGGTAACAGACGCATATGTGTTCCAGCTTAAATAATGTGCTTAAATACCTGGTCAGTTTTCTTTCCTACAAGCATTAGCTTAGCCAATCCATCACCAGGGATAGGGGCGTTTTTCTTGTGCGCTGTAGCTGTAATAGTGCTGGAGGTAGCAAGAACTCCAAAGTGCCACCTCAGGTATGTGTTCCTCTTGGCAATATCTTTTTGTTACGACATTAGAACTGTTATGTTATTGCCTCTGATATGTCATAACCGACGCGAAGTTGAAGAACACTTGTTGTGATGACAGCTTGTAACATTTTATTGCTTGATAAAGCCACAAAAAAATGAAAGTAACTTTAACTTGCTCGAAATAAGGTAATGGGTGAGGGGGAGGCGACGCTGCTACTCCTGTAAACCTGTCGTCTTCATCGTTGTTAGTGCTGCTGCAGGAATTGAACCATCTGTTGCTGGATGCCATTTTCGCTGCTGCTAATAGCCTATTTCGTGCTTTTCATGCGGTAGTTGTTTACTGAGTAACATTTGCTGTTGCTCTTCATCTGCTGTTGCCAATTTTCAGAATCTCTGGATCCATATTAAACAGTGAGTAGCTGCACAGGTACAAACCTACTTAGTGCCATTATTCTCTCCTTCTCGAAAGATCGAAAGAAAGTCACATACATGGTGTTGCAGAGACTGGTAGGACGAGCAGGCAGTTGTGTGCGATGTGTCAGGAGTTCAAGTAATGAGTGGGTGACCAGAAGCAACTTTCAGAATGCAGTGAAGGAGGTAGTAGGATGTGAGAAATCTGTCCAGATGGCAGAGTCCAGAATAATCGCATGGTGTGTAGCCAAGCCTCGAAGAAAAAGTTTCTTGCACTTTTAGGTCTCATGAAAATTATCTACAGAATGAAGTTCATTTCTAGAGATTCATATTAGGATACCAAAGGTATTTATACACCCTATTCGATTAAATCAGGGCCTAAATTTTATCCCGACACTAGATAATCATCTTCGCAAACGCAAAAACTTTCGTTTAGATATTAATTTCGATAGTTCAGATTTATTTCTTACTTCACTTTATCACCATTCGCAATGGTGCTTCTATGAGTGGTATACATTTCTAACCCAACAATATTTTATTCTAGACAGTCAATATGTTCTGTCAAAATGGTTCAAGTGGCTCTGAGCACTATGGGACTTAACATCTGAGGCCATCAGTCCCTAGAACTTAGAACTATTTAAACCTAACTAACCTAAGGACATCACACACATTCATGTCCGAGGCAGGATTCGAACCTGCGACCGTAGCGGTCGCGCGGTTCCAGTCTGTAGTGAATAGAACCGCTCGGCCACTGCGGCCGGCAAATATGTACTGTCAGTGGATCTTGCTCTAGGAGTTACAGACTTTCCTACTCTCACCGCCTCTCCTTCACGTTAGCAACTAACACTTACTTTCTTTACATGCAGTGATTCATTGTAATTGCTCTATACATTTGTCATTTATGCTTTCACGTCACTCCTTCCTTCCCTGAACCCCACTTCGTCCTTGCAACAACAAGGGGTGTCTTAACTCCACGTCACCTTTTTTTTTTAATAATTAAAATCCACATGACGTGTGATAGAAATCATGAGAAATATTCGAGACTTATGTTTATTGTATCAGCTCTCCATGCCATGACTCCCACATATTAAGAGCACATGTCACCAGAACATTCGCTGGTCAACCTAGAAGCTATATTCATTTATTTATTTACTGTCATTAGAATTTGCTCACTGTTATTTTTGTGTGCAACATATTTTACATCCTCGCCATTTCATTAAGAGTGTTATTACTGATGAATTATGCAATAGTAGAATTTTCAAAGTAATAGTCATATGCACACAAATTTGGATGAAATATTTCAGATGTCTTATTTGTACACTCATATTACCAGTATCCTACTGCTACCAACCATCCCCTCCCATCCTCCCACACAGACACAGACACAGACACACACACACACACACACACACACACACACACTACCAACCACCCTCTCCCAACCTCCCACACATACACACACACACACACACACACACACACACACACACACATTAAAATTACAGTTTTCTACCACCTGAACGAATGATGGCTTAGAGCGGGGGTGGGCAACGGATCAGATTATAAAATATTTATCTTACTTCTACAAGAAAAGAGAACGATAATCAGTACGAACCAGTATATTCGCAACTTGTCATCACAGTGTATCTTTAGGATCAAAATCTGTTGGTGGTTAACAAATAAATGGATATGAGCACTATGGGACTAAACATCTGTGGTCATCAGTCCCCTAGAACTTAGAACTACTTAAACCTAACTAACCTAAGGACATCACACACATCCATTCCCGAGGCTGGATTCGAACCTGCTACCGTAGCGGTCATGCGGTTCCAGACTGAAGCGCCCAGAACCGCACGGCCACACCGGCCGGCGGTGGTTAACATATGCTTCGTAATATGTTGTCCACGAGTTAGTTGAGACGCTGCTGCACCAGCCTGCCCTACACTCGATGATAGCTCTACTTCAGTCATCCAGGGTCTACGAATGACCCCTGAAGCGTCGCACAGTCAGGTCTGAGATCAGTAGGGTTCATATCTGCAGATACCAGAAACCTCTCCATTTGTTTGATTCCTGCTTGTAAAATGAATGTTTTCCCACGTTGGCACGAAGTGATAGTGCATTATCATCTTGCGAGAACAACCTGTTGCCGAAATCTTGACTGTAGGCGTGGAGACTGGAATACAGGAACCTTTCACGTTCCTGAACAGCGTTCAAAGGTGATGATTGGGGTCCAGGATGCGTCCAAATCCTGCACTCGTTTGAGACGATAACATGAACCATTCAGGCAGTTTACATTCTGGAGTTTCCTTACTCATCTTTAGTGCATCATGAGGCTGGAGAGCTTGCATTGTTCTTGAGAATACCTGCCTGAAGACCACGATGATCGTGTAGAGACGGTTGCCACCACAAGGGCACCATGCAATTGTGTTACACTCTCCTCAAGGTACCGACGAGCCAAAATTTGTAGCTGTGTGTTATCACTAGGACTTATCGGCTTCAGGTGAACACTACAAAACATAACCTCAACGTCCAGGTCTCACGACAGCGCTTGACCGTTAAAATAATTTCCCTGCTCGAAATACTGAACAGTGTACAGAAGCCCTGTTGCCTTGTCCAAGAGTGACGCCAGCAGTTGCATCCTATGTACACGTAACCTAATAAACACTCTATTCACTGTAATGTACGGGCTTTAAGTGATATATTTTGGTCTCACTGTTCCTAACTGAATGAATAATGTACAGGAAATAGAGTAAAATCAACAAACTGACCCCAAGACCCACTGAAGCTCAATTTTTACCAAATCACAACATGATAATTAATCATTTTACACTTCTTGTCAAGACTGCATTATGCCCATAATTAGTACATTGTCACCCCAGTTACTCATGCTCTATAATGCAGACCGTATATTAAATTATTAAATGTGTAAGTGGTCGAAATATTTTCCTGCTTGTTGGGGCGGACAACACTACATAGTTGTTTAAACTGAAAAAAGTATCTTGTTTACTGCATGAATTTCTGCAACAACCGTTAACAATGCAATGATAAATTCTGGATTTTCGATGGCGCCACCAACACAAGAAAGTGCCGGTAACGACGCTTTATTTTTCAAAGTATATTGCAGTATTAACAGTGGATGGTTCCAGGTTTTAGTTTTTTGAGAGAATCATCCCGTATTTTTGCCTTGCCACTATCTCACCAAGTCGCTATGTAAAGTTAGTGTCCATGTCACGGTGACAGACGTAAAACTCCTGTCTTCGGCCTGTTTGCATTAACTTTCACGGGTACCAGATTATCGTACTCAAATGTGGAAGCTTTGCATAAAGTTCATGCGGCATTACGAAGTAAAACCGGCTATGTGCCTAATATGAACACATTTGTCTTATAATTTTCTAATATTAAAATTTTTCACTTGAAAAATGGGAACTGTCACTATGAAACAGCAAAAGTACAAGTCAAGTTGCTTAGTTTTATTATCTGTTTAGCATATTAGATACTTCACCAACAATCCGTAAGTCATTTATTTTTGTTCACAGTTAAGCTAGGTTCATATTCATGCTGAATAACCCTGCTGTGTTGTGTTCCCATGTTAATTTAACACGAAACCGCTGATCACCGAAACCCCATCATTTTTCGTTCTATTATCAATACGTTCCTTCACGAAAGCTATTGATTAACAAACACAATATTGCTTCACCTGTAAATCTCGTAACTGCTCCCTCCCGCCTACTCTGTGATGAGATGTAACACTTTCAACTCTTAAAATAATACTTTTTACCAAATTCTTCATACTTTTTATCTGCGACGCTGCTGCAGGCGGCCATACTTTATGGAAGCCCAGCACCGACTCCTCTACACACACATAGACGGCGCGTTACCACTAACGCTGGGGCATTGTTGACATTGTTCTGCAGGACAATGCTCTATACCGAAAGAAGGCGCGCTTGGCTTCAAACGTTCCACAAGCTAACGATAAGTAGGGAGCTCAATATCAATACGGTATGACATCACATAGTCGAATTTTTTAATAAAAATGAAAAAAATTTTTTTTTCAAAATCCGAAAACGAAGTGAAAATAGAAATCGAACAGCTAAATAGCTTGATCCCACAACAAGATCCACGCGGAAATAAATGATGGCATACCAACGGACAGCCCAGCAATGATGCCCACTTATTACATTGAAACAGAACAGTAATATCACGCACAGTCTACACTCTTTCACCTGAACATCACAAATTCCCAATTGTTTACATTTTGGTTAACGTATGTGACAAGTGCTTAATCAATACCCATAGAAATGATATTGTTTGAACAAAAGAAAACATATGCCAGAGTTCTTTTGTACATCCATTAAGTCTTTATGGTATGCAACTCAACTTAATCACTAATTTTTCTCATTAATCATATGATATATAACTATGATAAAAGCATATTCACAAAGACCTATAGATATTATATGCCCATGTTTTGCGAAAAACAGTGCTATTACGATACCATCAGCTTTCAAACTATTAAAAAAATATTATGCTTCTCTTTTTCTATACCTGAACATCACTGAATCTACTTCTTGACTGTAATCATGTATGTAATCCTTCAGACATACTTCCATAAGCTCAGCTTTAATGAAACTTTAACAAACCTTTATACACAAAAATTAAGCAGGCAGTGCCAAGAGAATATAATTTATATTTATATTTTTCATGAAACTATAAAATTATCTTGTCTGCATGTTTCTTTGTTTTATCTCGCTAACCTCCGAAACTACTAGATTGATTTTCATGTGGTTTTCACAGGTGAGTTGAACGTAGCTGGGACGATTAGGCAGCACGCTGAAAGTTCCACTCGAGACCACCCATAGGCGCGTGGACTAATTCTTCAACTACTTATCTTCTGTATGTCAAATAAGATATGTCAGAAACTCTAAATATTTTGCACAGACACAATGCATGCATGCATTATGATCTGCTTTTCTTTATTAGTGTATGATGAATGAAACTGGCTGTCATCCACTCCCGTATTCTTGTCCCAGAGTCCAGTTTTGCTATGCACTATGTGCCATGTAAATACTGATATGTCAAACCATGTACTCAAACCACAATATTTATTTTGTAAACACAGTAAATAAAAGTTTCCCAATAACAGATACTATCTTCCAAGCTACCTCATTTCTGACTAATTTATTTTAGGAGGGCTTGACAGAAATTACAGGAATGGAAATCTACACAAGGTTCCACAAAATCAGTTCACACTGAACCCCGTTTGGACGTTTCTCTAAAATATATTCATAAACAACACGACCCACCAATTTCAGGGAAGTGAACTCACGAAAACGTAGTATAAATATGCAGTGCGTAGTAGAATTAAGCTGCCTAATGGGCAGGGCATTTTAGTTTCTGTTAGTATTAACATAAAACGGGTTTACCTCTGTGTATTAAATTTGTTGGAATGTAGGCTTTATTAATGTGGCGGCTAGTCCCAGCAGAGGTTCGACTCCTCCCTCAGGCATGGGTGTGTGTGTTTGTCCTTAGGATAATTTAGGTTAAGTAGTGTGTAAGCTTAGAGACTGATGACCTTAGCAGTTAAGTCCCATAAGATTTCACACCCATTTGAACATTTTTTATTAATGTGGCAACTATACTTGACTGTACTATTATTTCCACATCTTAGCAATATAAAATAAATGTAAATTTCAAGAAATTTAGAACAATTTCAAATTTATGTGTAAAGTGTTACCAAGTCAAAATGGAGTTAATTTCGATTTGGTAACAGGCTTGTGTGGATTGTGTCATTCATCCTGCAAACATTTATAGAACATGTGTTGCCTCACAATATTTATTATTAAGATCATTCACTGTTAGTGCAGCCTAAGTAGCCAGTCCTGAAAATGAACGAGATTCGAAACTAGTCACCTAATAAATATGACAACTGTTTATTATTAAGTTCACAAGCTCTAACACAGGAGATGACAAATTATACTGGATGGTGACAGTGAAATAAGTGCCATGTACGCTTTAAGCACGGAGAAAGATGGATCTTGGAACAAAGAAGTTTAACAAAATTTTCATGTGTACACTAGAAGTGGGTGACAAAATTAAAATTTACCTACAACCCACTAGAACTTTGGTTAATTCAGTGTAATGCCTTAACAATAACTGTAAATTTTAGGATTTTTCATTCTCTAAACCATGTTAAAAATTCGAGATTTCGCTAGTTGTATAATTTAATATTATCAGATAGGTAACTTTTTTGCATCACAAAATACACCCATTTTAAAGAACTATTTGTGTTTTGGATGACAATTTCAGAAAAATTTTTGTCATTTTCCACAGTAAATACCGGGAAGTTTCATCATACAGCTACCAGAATTTTTCTCACATTTCATACATCCAAAATTCTTGAGAGTTTTAATGAAACTGGCCATTGATACATAATCATTCACTAGTGAAAAACACAAGCTGCGCTTATAAACAAGACAGTGGAATACAATTTCTCATAAAATGACAATTTTTACATCCATGTTTCTACTATGGACATTACTTACACACCATTCAGAGATGTATCAATATGAAATGCATATACAAATGTTACATCCAATCAAATGATATTATTTCAGAATTGTCACATATTTTGCACATATTTCTATACTTTGATACACTGGTACTTATTATGGCAATTACAGTTTGCATTAGTATTGTATATTGAAAAGTTTAGAAATAATAAGTTAAAAGAGAGTTTCAATGTGAAAATCTATTATGTCAACACTCAAATCATTGGAATGCTTTTAGAATGTTATGTCTTTGCAGTCAGGTACCTGGTGGGTAGAAGTGTCATTACTTTGGAGAAGATGTTGCAGAGCTAGTATGTATGAGACCATTACAATTGACTGTAGTGTGTGTCACAAATGTACAGAACATATGAATAAAATGAGG
Organism: Schistocerca piceifrons; assembly: GCF_021461385.2. Lineage (NCBI taxonomy): Eukaryota > Metazoa > Arthropoda > Insecta > Orthoptera > Acrididae > Schistocerca > Schistocerca piceifrons. Next base: position 708,622,269 of record NC_060139.1, on the reverse strand, counting down.
AAATTTGAAATCAAAGCCTGCAGTGTTTCCTTAAGTGCCATTCAGAAAGAATGCTAAAACCTGATAACAATTTTGCAACCAGGAATATCATCTTCTTAGATTAAAATAATTCTAGCACCTACATCAACATGTAAGTGAAGTAAATTAATTACAGATAGCCCTTCTTTCTAATGTCACTCTAAAATTCATGGACATTTTAAGCAATTTCCTCCCATTTGTTATCAAACTCTGAAAAAAAACAAGTATACAAAATCAGAGAAGACTCACGTGAGGTTTGCTATGAAAAATAATTTAACCAAATCGTAATATTTGTCTTAATAAAATATAAAGTTAGAAGACAGGAAGATTTCAATGGATAGTACAAGCTGAGTGAAAATTAAAAACATTTTAAATGAAACTGAATGATTATCCACAAAATTAACATTTATAACTAAAGACTAATCAACAGATTCAATTTTCCGTATTATTTCTGACTGAAAACATTTTTTTTATTTCTTAATTGTCGTATTTATTTAATATTCAATATATTCCACCACTCCTGCAAATTGTAGTATTACAAGATGCTTCGCAGCCCAGTGTAGGCACATACTGGTGCAAGCCCCCTGCCAGTACATCACAACCGAGTGTATGTGTCTAAGACTCTAAAAGTGGCACATACGAAATGTAGCCAAATCGAAAAGGAAACACTGACCATTATTTACAGTATCACTAAGTTCCGTGTTTTCTTATACAGACCAAAATTCCACATGATCGTGCACCACAACCGTTAATTTCGCGTATTGATATCCCAATAAGAAGGTGCAACAATAAGTCGAGTGAACGCTTTATCTAAGCAACTACTATTATGCGTTGCACTACTTGCCCACTGCTTAGTACCCTAACGCTGACGCCCGGTCACATGTATCGATGGATTCTGATTACAAGTTCGGTAAGCAAGGTACACACTCTTTGGTGCCAAATTGATTTTTACTCTTTCTGTCTGCTTTACTTAGTATTGCTGAAGTTACAGTATTTTTACTGACCATAACTGGGGCTTCATTTCATTTCAAACTGTTTCGTTCTGTGTCGCACCCTCCACCAAAGGCAACGTAATTCTCTTAAGACTGGGTGTTAATCAACCCACCAAGCAAAAACAAATTCAGATACGCTTTGTTGACTTCACTGCAGTTTTACTGGCTACGCCAGCACACCAAGACGATTTTTAAAATTTAATTTAGCCGATCATGTGTTGACCTTGACAAATTGGTAAACTGCAATAAAAGAAAAATAGATTCAGTGGTAAATTTTTGAATCTATGTTTAATTAGAGATATTGTAAATCAGTTATTTGATTTATTTGCCATAAATAAGGCCTTTTTAAGCTCCTGATTACTTGTAAATAGGCGGGTCATATATGTATGTCGCTTGAGAGCTGCATGTTGTAGTTCTCAACTATAGATCTCGTGGTTTACCCATCTTTTAACCAGCAAACAGATTTCCTACGCTAATCTGTGCTCACTGGTCGATAACTCTGATGTAGTCAATGCTGGCTTGGCAGTGATGGTTTGGCTAAATGATGCTGTTTCGGATCAGCGGTGGCTCAACCAATGAAAATTCAGCAGAGACATTGTGGACAGGATGAAATGTGTGACTGACAGAAGTACAAAGGTACTATATAGTTTTGTCCGTTCTGTGGTGTGGCTTCCAACGAGGAAACGTGGTTGCTTTGAGGTTTATTGAGAGAAAAAGAGATTGGTAGATTTGTATGTGGAAATTTGTAATGAGGATTTCGACCCGCAATTTTTCTCGGCATGAGCAGCGGGATACAAGGAAAAATTTGCTCCAAATTCGTCGCTTGGTTTGCTAAATTGATGCAAAGCAGTTCACGTCTATACTGCGCCATTATGAGGAATATTTTAGGACATGCAGCGAGGGCAAGAATTCGTTTCCTGCTTGCCGTATGTTAAATCGTAACTGAGTTCCGTAAATCCGTTCTTCATTTATCTAACGATTCTTTGGATTCTCGTTGTTTTCCTGAATTATTTGGGAGCAAAGTCTATTTATTAGAATTTTGTAGATCCCACATGGTTCACGTAACATTAACTATGGAAAATGGTTATATCTGTGTGTGATTTTTTATATTTTTCTGCACCTACTCATCAATAAATTGACAGCATTTATATAACATTTCTCTTCAAGAGGGCATGTGGCAAAGTATTTATAAATTATTAAGCAATGGGGATCCTACTGTGATCATTTGTCCTGTGCATGATTATTTATTAAGTGAGAATGGTTTTGCTTGTGGTGTAGTGGTTCAGTCAGCGTAAGATTGCTAGAAATATTTTTAGTATGATTCTTAAAGGTTCTCAAAGATAAGTTTTCGTAGAGAAGTTCGGAGCTATGCCATGTTCCATGGAGAGTTTTGAACCAACCAGTTTTTTCAACTTTTTGTAGGAACGTGTTTAAATTATAATTATGAGCCAAACATGGTTACTGATCATGTTTTGCGTATACGGTGTAACATATTAAAAATTTCAGTGTCAAATAACAGTTATTTTATTAGGGAACTAGATAGGCAGAGTGAATTAAATATTCTTTTTGTCCAGTTTGGTTATTGCACGAAGTAGGTGGTTCCTGGGTGAATATGTTAATGAAGACAAGCCATATCACGCTGTAACAACAGTTCCAAGGGTCAGTATTCTTAGATACAAAAGGACATTTTCTGTAGGCGTTTGTATATGCACGGACATTAATTAAAAACATAGGCTACTAATACAGTATACCGAAGCAAGTTTCTCACTTGAGAAAAATATTACACTGTGCGAGCTGTTTTCGTAAAGAAATGAAAAACCCACAGGATCGATCGCATGAGATAAGAGCATGAGATAAGCAGTTTTGCAACACTTCACGAAATTAAAGACCTCTGTTTACCTCATCTGTCCTTAGTTACCATCGGCTTTGATAATTAACTTTGAGAATACTTACTGCACAACATTGTTTGTTGTAGTACTTGGTGTCTCTACACGCAACAGAAGAGAATATTTGAAACCACAACTTCACCTAGTATACAGGATACAATTCGATATGGAAAAGTTGGAGAGGTCCGCACAGAGGAATACGTATATTATTTAGGTTTGGAACATCAACAGGATTCACGACAGATAATATTCTACGTTACTATCACACCACTGTAAAAACTATGATAGCTTGTGGGGCTATTTTCAGTCTAATTTCCATTGATTGTTTCGAAATATCAGTACAGGAAAGAAAATTCTGATAACCACTTGACCATCATTACGTTTGTTCGCTTCAGTTACTTTATTTGTGACGAACTTCTATGTGCGTCGTACAGTTAATCCAGAATTCACAGACACATTTGTGACAGATGGTTTAACCCAGTGCATTTCGTTGATTAAAATAGAAGTACACACAGTTTCGGACGTTTATGAAAACGGCAAAACATGCAGATCATTACTTAAGCCGGAAATGGACGAAAGGGTGGAAAGAGCTTTGTGCTTGCCTGAATGTAGTCTGGCTCAGTGTCTTAAGGGCAACGTATTTCGTAGCGATAGCGATGGGTTATTTCCAGGTGTATCCCTGCTATCAGAAAACGATGAACCAAACTGAGTATTCGGTAATTATAGAGTTGAGCGTACACTGATCAGCCTGAGCATTATGGGCACCTACATAATTCCTGGTATGTCCACTGCTGGCACGTATGACAGTGGCGACACGTCGTGGCAGCTAAACAGTTATGCCTTGGTAGGACAAAATGGTTCAAATGGCTCTGAGCACAATGCGACTTATCTTCTGAGGTCATCAGTCGCCTAGAACTTAGAACTAATTAAACCTAACTAACCTAAGGACATCACACACATCGATGCCCGAGGCAGGATTCGAACCTGCGACCATAGCGGTCTCCCGGTTCCAGACTGTAGCGCCTAGAACCGCACGGCCACTCCGGCCGGCCTGGCAGGACACTGGAGGGAGTTGGCACCACATCTACAGACAGAAGTCACCTAATTACCGTAAATTCCGGAGAGGAGAGCGAGGATATCTGACGCCACTTTCAGTCACATCCCGTATGTGTTCGACCAGGTTCAGATCTGGTGATTTGGGTAGGCATCACATCAATTGGAACACGCCTCTGCGTTCCTCGAAACACTCCATCTCACTCCTGGCCTTGTGACGGGGCGCACATTATATTTTTGAAAAATGTCTCTGCCGGCGGGAAACATGATCGTCATGAAAAGGTGTACGTGGTTTTCAACCAGTATAGGATACTTCTTGGCCGGCATGGTGCCTTGCACGATCTCCAATGGATACATGGATGTCTACTTGAATGTTCCTCAGAGCACAATGCAACCACTGCCAGATTATATGCGCCCTTCAGTACAGGTATCAAGTAGCTGTTTCTCAGGAAGACGACGGATTCCCGCCCTCCCACTGACATGATAAAGAAGATATTGGGTTCATCAGACCACGCAACGGTATGTCACTACGCCAACGTCCAGTGTGGATGGTCAAAAAAATGGCTCTGAGCACTATGGGACTTAACTTCTGAGGTCATCAGTCCCCTAGAACTTAGAACTACTTAAAACTAACTAACCTAAGAACATCACACACATCCATGCCCGAGGCAGTATTCGAACCTGCGACCGTAGCGGTCACGCGGTCCAGACTGTAACGCGTAGAACCGCTCGGCCGTCGATGGTCACGTGCGCATTCCAGTCGATCTTGCTGTCTTGGTGTTAACATCGGCACATGCACGGCTGAGGAGACTCATCATTAGGCGTCTACGGTGCATTGTGTCTTCAGACACACTTGTACCCGCCCAGCGCTGAAGTGCGATTTTAGTTCTGCCAGAGGTCGCCGTCTGTCCTGTTTTACCAGTATTCCTAGCCTACAACGTCAGACATTTGTAATGTAGGCAGCAGCCGAGCCCCAACACTTGTGGACGTGGTTTCACATTGGTTTCGCCAACACTAACCACAGCACTCCTCGAACACTCGACAAGTCATGCAGTTCCCGAAATGCTCACGGCGAGACTGCATGGACCATCGCAATCTGCCCTCGTTGAAACTCAAATAGATCGCGTGCCTTCTCCATTCCGACACGTACAGCACTCTCAGTGACACTACATCCACCGTGCACGTATGTGACTAGCAGTCATTCCTCGTTAGGTAACGCTGCGATCGCCCGGGCGAGTTTATATCGATAGTACCTCGGTGATCATAATGATGTGGCTGATCGGTTTATCTTTGACCCTGATACGTCGGACCCACGAGCTGTGGGTGGGACCCAAAACTTTGTACGAATGCGTAAGGAATATTGTGCTGGCACATCTGAAAGAGACTGAGGGCAGGGTCGTCATTGTGCGGGCAAGGCGCCAGGCGCGGGAGGACCGGGAGCTGGCGGCGTGGCGTCTGCGGTTGGGGCCCCTATCGCTGCACAGGGTCGCGGAGCTGCTGCCGGCCCACACGGCCGCCACGGCTCTGCATGAGGTGGCTGGCGCGTTCTTTACCGCCGTCTGCAGCGGCTGCGAGAGGGGTGCTGCAGCTGCTGGTTTCGCCATCCAGTGCCGTGAAGGCGCTCTTCAACGGGTCTGCGACGGTGGCGGAGTGATACCACACTGCACCAATATAGCCTTGCAAATAGCGAAATTTTACTTATTGGGGGTGTTCAGTGTTCAGGTGAGAAATCTGAATTCATTAATTTCAAAAACTTTTTCCTCTTGGAACGTGAGCTTTAGATATCGTGTTCAACTGTTGAGAGAAACTGTTAATTGGCCCTGTGTTGCACATGTGATCTGTGACGTGAGATAAAACTTGACACTTCATGAAATGGAAAATTTCAAATAAAAAGAAATGAATCTAATTAAGTGTCGAAAGAAACTAATTGTGCGCTCAATAAAAACTATATAATAAAAACTCAATACCAAAGTACATTACGAACGTTGTGTGATATGAAGTGCAATATTTGACTTGGAATATCCACAAAAATAAATTACTGCTCTACTCGTAAGAAAATAACGCATACCATTCACTGACAATTAGCCTGCTCGCTAGCACAAAACCTGACGCTCCCCATTACACACGGTGCACTGAAGAATGCAGCGTGAGATCTGCCCAGAAATAAAAGTGACTTACCTCTTGCACAGCATGCTGTTTTTGTGTCTGGAGGATTGTCTTTCTCGAAAGCAGATACAAATTAGAAGATGTAGCAGCAGCAGATAAAGATAAATAAACTGCTGATTAACGATTTCTTTCTTTTTGCTTGTCAAAAACAACCGGTGACTTTATGTGGCGTAAGCTGCATTGCACACACGACAAAGCGGTCGCAACTTTACTATGAATAATGGAGGTGTGTTTTACCTTAAGGCAGCATAGGGTAGCCCCGCGGTCTGGGATGCCTTGCCATGGTTCGCGCCTGCCCCCGTCGGAGGTTCGAGTCCTCCCTCTAGAGTAGTTGTGTGTGTTGTCCTTAGCGAAAGTTAGATTAAGATAGATAAAATAGTGTGCAAGCCTAGGGACCGACGACCTCAGCCGTTTGATCATAGGAACTTACCACAATTTTCCAAATTTACTTTACAAGAAACTTTTTTTTAAAGGAAGCACTGGTTGTTGACGAAAAGACTGCACAACGTAAGAGGACTCTATAAATTACAGAATTCTCTCATTGCAAAGAAACTGGAAACATATCTTTAAAATTCCTCCAAAATCTTCTCAATCAGTATGAAGAGCAAAAAATTAACATAAATGAGACTTAATCACCACAGAGAAGTATTCCAGTCATTTTTCTTCAGATTCACAAATAATAGACTTCTTTCTCTGAAAAGTTCCCCTGCTTGCTACTATGTCTCAAATCAGAATGCCGCAGCACTGCACAGCTGACTGTCTAGCAACTCAACTACGGGTAAAATTAAACACAGAGCCAAGGATCTTATTCACTGCTCATGCAGTGTACTCATTAAAGTTTGTCCCAATACAGGAAACGTGGATTATTTCTTATTGTAGGAATCATATGAGAACTTTACTGGATGATTACATGATTCAATTTGTAGGTCACACCACTAATACCCAACAGGACTGAAGTACTGTCAGTTCAGTCGTACAGCGTCATAAAGTGTCGTAATGTCAGGAAATGGGCTTGTTTCAGCAAGCCAATATTCAAGCCGACATTGCTACCATTTGGCTCACCTGATACTATGCGCTTCCGAAAATCAGTAGATGGAGCTGCCAAGTAACAGCGGGTCTTGGCTAAAGACCTGAAGAATTTTCGGCCAGGGCAACATTCGAACAGCCTCTGTATCCGAGCGCATTAAAACAGAATTGGCAACATTTAGCCTTGTCTTATTGTGTTGAAAAATATTGTCACTGATGTCTGCTTTGTAGTTCACAGCCATTGACCTTGACTTGTTAGAAATAAAATGGCTATTTTCCAAATTTCAGGCTATTTAAACCGTAAGTGAGTGGAGAAAAGTGGAGTATAACCAGTGAGTAACCATATTATCACACGACCTGTTGATCCCCTATGAAGACGACGAACGTAGTCTGGCAACGTTTGTCCTCCTCAGTACCTTCACACAAGGTTGCGTCCATCGTGACGCTGTACACAGAAGCGGGACAGGTCTGAGAAGACGGTATGGTACACCTCCTGCATTCAGTATTGTTAGTGAGTGCAGGTTATCGGCGGGCCTTTCTTTGCAGCTGCCCCACGGGAAGCAGCAACAATAACTGCTATGGTGACAGTCTGTTGTGATCCAGACATCGATGCTCTTTCTTGCTGCAAACATCGCAATTTTTTGACTCCACGTACATGACATGTCTACATGGTAATGTGCAGCAGAATTAAAATGTTTGTCCTCTCAGGCGTGGTACTGTTCAGCTCCTGTACAGCGTTTAGCATAGCCCTCCTGAACACTCACTTCCATATATGCATGCTACATCTACATCTACATCTACATTGATACTCCGCAAGCCACCCAACGGTGTGTGGCGGAGGGCACTTTACGTGCCAGTGTCATTACCTCCCTTTCCTGTTCCAGTCGCGTATGGTTCGCGGGAAGAACGACTGTCTGAAAGCCTCCGTGCGCGCTCTAATCTCTCTAATTTTACATTCGTGATCTCCTCGGGAGGTATAAGTAGGGGGAAGCAATATATTCGATACCTCATCCAGAAACGCGCCCTCTCGAAACCTGGCGAGCAAGCTACACCGCGATGCAGAGCGCCTCTCTTGCAGAGTCTGCCACTTGAGTTTATTAAACATCTCCGTAACGCTATCACGGTTACCAAATAACCCTGTGACGAAACGCGCCGCTCTTCTTTGGATCTTCTCTATCTCCTCCGTCAGACCGATCTGGTACGGATCCCACACTGATGAGCAATACTCAAGTATAGGTCGAACGAGTGTTTTGTAAGCCACCTCCTTTGTTGATGGACTACATTTTCTAAGCACTCTCCCAATGAATCTCAACCTGGTACCCGCCTTACCAACAATTAATTTTATATGATCATTCCACTTCAAATCGTTCCGCACGCATACTCCCAGATATTTTACAGAAGTAACTGCTACCAGTGTTTGTTCCGCTATCATATAATCATACAATAAAGGATCCTTCTGTCTATGTATTCGCAATACATTACATTTGTCTATGTTAAGGGTCAGTTGCCACTCCCTGCACCAAGTGCCTATCCGCTGCAGATCTTCCTGCATTTCGCTACAATTTTCTAATGCTGCAACTTCTCTGTATACTACAGCATCATCCGCGAAAAGCCGCATGGAACTTCCGACACTATCTACTAGGTCATTTACATATATCGTGAAAAGCAATGGTCCCATAACACTCCCCTGTGGCACGCCAGAGGTTACTTTAACGTCTGTAGACGTCTCTCCATTGATAACAACATGCTGTGTTCTGTTTGTTAAAAACTCTTCAATCCAGCCACACAGCTGGTCTGATATTCCGTAGGCTCTTACTTTGTTTATCAGGCGACAGTGCGGAACTGTATCGAACGCCTTCCGGAAGTCAAGAAAAATAGCATCTACCTGGGAGCCTGTATCTAATATTTTCTGGGTCTCATGAACAAATAAAGCGAGTTGGGTCTCATACGATCGCTGTTTCCGGAATCCATGTTGATTCCTACATAGTAGATTCTGGGTTTCCAGAAATGACATGATACGCGAGCAAAAAACATGTTCTAAAATTCTACAAGAGATCGACGTCAGAGATATAGGTCTATAGTTTTGCGCATCTGCTCGACGACCCTTCTTGAAGACTGGGACTACCTGTGCTCTTTTCCAATCATTTGGAACCCTCCGTTCCTCTAGAGACTTGCGGTACACGGCTGTTAGAAGGGGGGCAAGTTCTTTCGCGTACTCTGTGTAGAATCGAATTGGTATCCCATCAGGTCCAGTGGACTTTCCTCTATTGAGTGATTCCAGTTGCTTTTCTATTCCTTGGACACTTTATTTCGATGTCAGCCATTTTTTCGTTTGTGCGAGGATTTAGAGAAGGAACTGCAGTGCGGTCTTCCTCTGTGAAACAGCTTTGGAAAAAGGTGTTTAGTATTTCAGATTTACGCGTGTCATCCTCTGTTTCAATGCCATCATCATCCCGTAGTGTCTGGATATGCTGTTTCGAGCCACTTACTGATTTAACGTAAGACCAGAACTTCCTAGGATTTTCTGTCAAGTCGGTACATAGAATTTTACTTTCGAATTCAATGAACGCTTCACGCATAGCCCTCCTTACGCTAACTTTGACATCGTTTAGCTTCTGTTTGTCTGAGAGGTTTTGGCTGTGTTTAAACTTGGAGTGGAGCTCTCTTTGCTTTTGCAGTAGTTTCCTAACTTTGTTGTTGTACCACGGTGGGTTTTTCCCGTCCCTCACAGTTTTACTCGTCACGTACCTGTCTAAAACGCATTTAACGATTGCCTTGAACTTTTTCCATAAACACTCAACATTGTCAGTGTCGGAACAGAAATTTTCGTTTTGATCTGTTAGGTAGTCTGAAATCTGCCTTCTGTTACTCTTGCTAAACAGATAAACCTTCCTCCCTTTTTTTTATATTCCTATTAACTTCCATATTCAGGGATGCTGCAACGGCCTTATGATCACTGATTCCCTGTTCTGTACATACAGAGTCGAAAAGTTCGGGTCTGTTTGTTATCAGTAGGTCCAAGATGTTATCTCCACGAGTCGGTTCTCTGTTTAATTGCTCGAGGTAATTTTCGGATAGTGCACTCAGTATAATGTCACTCGATGCTCTGTCCCTACTACCCGTCGTAAACACCTGAGTGTCCCAGCTAGACATGGCATTTCGACCGACACAACCAGCAATATGCTGTATGATTAAATAAAGTGATAACAGGCCAAACTGATGTTTCAACGAATGCTGGTAACATTTCTCCTTGATACACGAGACATAACACGCTATTTTCATAAACAATCAATATAAAGCGTGAACATTAACAAAAGCGACAAATTGCAGGGACGTATTCCTGGCTGGAAATGGAGGAAAATAGGTCGCATGAACATGTGTCAGGAAGTGGACAGTGTGCGTGCAACGACAACAAATCGTCCCGGCATCCACGTCACAACATATGTTCAAAGTGACCTCCTCGGTAGCCTTTGTCATGTAGGATACACAGAATTGTGCTTTGGCTTACACTATGTCGGCGGGCCACTTACTTGGAACTTGTTCTAGGGTTCGTCTCAATATTCCGTAAAACCAGTCCTCCAAATTTGGTGTACGCAGTCCACCGCCCTCCTGCACTCTCGTCTGTCTGAAACGACCCACGATCACACAGACCCATTATCACACAGTCGCCCAAAATGGGCTTGAAATATTGGGTGATGTGGTCAGTGTCTCTGAGGGTACTTGTTTTGGTAAAGTCATGCTGCCTTTCGAGTTTTTCCATCTGCTTGGCCGTACACGAACACCATCGCGCTTTGTTCCCGACATGAACACCAGACCATTCTGCTGTGTGCAGTACGCTGCGTCAGTCATACAGCCTACAACAAACAAAGAACACACAGCATGTGGTCAGAGGAACTGTCCTTTCTCAGTCATATCTACTGTAGCAACGATGCATTTCCAGACACATGTTGACGTACCTTTTTTCATCCATTTCGAGGCAGGTATCTGTCCCTATAGTTCCTCGGAATTGCTAGATCCGAATGGGAAACCGCTGCGTAACCTTTCTGTGTACCCATAATATACACGGTGTTAACTCGAACCGTGTGGTTGAACTGAAATGCTAATATTTTGCATATTCAAGTACGTAATAAATTATATAAAAATTCCAAATTTTGTCGTGCTGTTGACGGATTAATGTGAGCCATAGGAATTTTGAGTCAAAGTCTTTCACATTACATTCTTTGAAGGTACGTTACGAGGACACAACTGACCTTCTCGCCATCAATGTGTGCCAAGGCTCCTGTAAGTATGTGTCAACACAGCATCATATCAATGTCCTGTGCGTATCTTTAACTGCTATACAGCAAACCAGCTTAGCACGGGGACACCGTAAATAAGCAGGCACGATAACCTAACAGCCGACAGCACTCTGTGGGCCTGTGAGCTGTGTCTGACAGCATCCGCTTAGCTGTAGTTAGTTACACTCCTAGCAAGCAGGGCTGTCCACGTAAACCTTTGAACACCGGGAGCCTTCACCATTTCGCCGCCAGCTGTAGTAAGCTGCAATAACGCTCCACTGGCGCCAGCTGTCTTCCACCAGCACCGTTTTACAGCATCAGTGTGCTTCCTCCAGCCATGTTGTTGCCCCCACTGCACCGTTTAGAATACGCCGTGGGTCGACGTCATGCTGTAATCACAGAACGAAGACGTGCGCCCACGCCTGCTCCAACTTGACGCAACAACAAAATGTTTTACTATAAGTCGTCTATCTTGCTGCGGTCCCTTTGGATTCCTGTATCCCTTGCACCGCCAATCGCACCCACAACCCTCAGCTGAGAGACCGGCTACGCCAAGCAGACAGACTGAAGCATATCTGCTGCAACTCGTGAAAATGGGTTATAGAAGCGTTCTATTGTAGTCTGTTCCTTGCGGCCTTCAAAGTGTTGCAAGTTTTAATAGCCAGCTGTATATTGACATTCTAATACAATAAAAGACCCACCACGAACGAATAATCCGAAGGATGGAAATCAGAAGATGTACAGACAAGCGAATGATTACAAGTTCAGAAAAATTGTTTGATCTGTTCAAGAGAAAGAGCAACTCAGTAATGCGTTGGTGGACTTCTGGCCTTATGCAAACAGTTTTGCGGCTTAGCAGTGATTAACAGATGTGTTGGGTGTCTTCCTAAGAGATATCGTGGCAAAATTTGTCCAATTGGCCCATTAGACAGTCAAAATCCCGAGATGGCTGGAGGGTCCAACCCGTAATGCTCCAAACGTTCTAAATTCAGGGCAGATCCGAAAATCTTGATGGCCAAGGTAGAGTTCAGCAAGCACGAAGACAAGCAGTAGAACTCTATCCATGTGCTGGCGGGCATTATCTTGCTGAAATGTAAGCCCAAGATGGCCCGCCATAAAGGGCAATAAAACGAGGAGTAGACTATCCTCGACATACCGATGTGCTGTAAGAGGGCCGCCGATGACAATGAGAGGTCCAATTATGAAAAGAAAATGTATCCAGACCATTACTCCCTTCTGACGGGCCGTACAGTAGGCGACAGTCAAACTGGTACCCAGCGCTGTCTGGAGCGTCTTCAGACATGTCTTCGGCATGAAATCTCATTGCCAGTAGTAGAATTGTCTTCATTGGTGAGTCCCGGTTCGAACTGAGCCCCGATGACTGGCTCAGACGTGTCTAGAGACTCCCCAGAGAACGTTGGGATAACAACCTGACTTTCACCTGTCATACGGCGCGGCAGCCAGGAGTGATGGTCTGGGGTATCATTTCATTTCATAACACTACCCTTTTGATTGTTACCCACGGCACCCTTTCAGCACAGCGGTACGTCGACGATATTCTACTCCCAGTTTTGTTGATTTCATGGTAAGCCGTCCTGGGTTTACATTTTGGCAAGGCAATGTTCTCCCACATACTGCGAGACTTTAGACTGCTTGTCTGCCCAAACCCAGCCTTGGCCAGTAAGATCGCCGGATTTCTCCTCAGTTGAGAACCATTGGAGCATTATGGGCAGGGCACTCCAACCATCTCGGGGTCTTGGCGATCCAGCACGCCAATTGGACAGAATTTTGAACGAAATGCCTCAGGAGGATATCCAACAACTCTGTCAACCAATGCCAAGCCCAATAACTTATTGCTTAAAGTCCAGAGGTGGACCAACACATTATTGACTTGTTCAGTTTGTGAATGTTTGTCTCTTGAATAAATCGTCATATTTTTCGGAGTTTGTAGTTATATGTTTGCCCATACATGTACTTCACCTCTACCGATTTCCGTCCCATTCGGATTATTCTTTCGTGGTGTGTCGCTTTTATTTGTCTTCATATTTTTTAAAAATGTATCTTATATTCACTTCACAGCCTCCAAAATCATTAACTGTAATTCATAGTGAGAAAACGTCACACATAAAGGTAGATTGTGGCACACTCAACAATTACTTTAAGCAAAATACGTAACTGACCAAGTGGATAATGTCAGAAGCTCCTATGGGCTGATCACAGGTGTTCTTGTAGTCTGTACGAGAAGTTGTTGGTGCTTGCGTTTTATGTGTGAAGTTCCACTAGTGGACACACCCAGAGTCCACTCTTAGCGATGTGACACATATGAGGGCAATTACATAAATTACTGCTCCGCTGATTTACTCATGATCGTCTATAGCTATACTAATTTGAAATTTTGTGGTAAGTTCCAATGGGACCAAACTGAGGTCGTCGGTCCCGAGGCTTACACATTACTTAATCTAACTTACGCCAAGGACAACGCACACACCCATGCCCGAGGGAGGACTCGAACCTCCGCCGGGGACCCCGCGTGAAAAGTAGCAAGGTGCCCTAGACCGCGCGCCTACCCCGCGTGGCAGGTATGCTGTCAAACTAATTTAAATAAGGGCTGCTAATCTCGTTTTCACTCTTGTGACTAGGATAAACTTCTCGGGGCTCCACAGTCTGTAGCTAAAAACCTTAAGCTATCTCGTTAATTTACTATGTCCGACAATTGGAGTGAGGAATGCCTGGCTTAACAGTTCTTATACCGACTTTCCTACTTACGCGATGGCTGCTGGCGGATGTCCACTTTCTCAACTCAGACCCAGAAACTACCTGATAGCCATCTTTAAGCCGAGATAACTCAACCGTAGAATTAGGTACTGTCATTGGGCTTTTCTTGCTCTCGCTGATACCACTTTCCTGTAAAGTGCTGCTTGCTGACAGGCGTTTCAGAAGTTTCTATCTTTAACGTGAGCTGCAAACCGCTTACCATCATTTAATATGAACAGCCCTTCTGCCAATCTATTAGGATCAGGCAGCAACTTATTTGTAAGGCTTAAGATAAAAACGGCCCAGCATCAGGAAGAAACTCCCATCCCCTGGATACCGGAAGCTGGCTCTACTGTCCACAAAAACAAAGAAGACGAGCACAGAAGGACGGCCAGCAAAAGATGTTATATATATATATATATATATATATATATATATATATATATATATATATATAGGAACGCTGGAAAACTGCAGCGAAATTCGAAAATAAAATTGATGCTAGGTGCAGGGATTCGCGTTTCGGTGCAGAAATACCCAAATGTAACCTGCTGTGCACAAATAAGTGTGAATACGCATCATTGTTTCATTTACTAATTGCTGAACAATTACACTCCTGGAAATGGAAAAAAGAACACATTGACACCGGTGTGTCAGACCCACCATACTTGCTCCGGACACTGCGAGAGGGCTGTACAAGCAATGATCACACGCACGGCACAGCGGACACACCAGGAACCGCGGTGTTGGCCGTCGAATGGCGCTAGCTGCGCAGCATTTGTGCACCGCCGCCGTCAGTGTCAGCCAGTTTGCCGTGGCACACGGAGCTCCATCGCAGTCTTTAACACTGGTAGCATGCCGCGACAGCGTGGACGTGAACCGTATGTGCAGTTGACGGACTTTGAGCGAGGCCGTATAGTGGGCATGCGGGAGGCCGGGTGGACGTACCGCCGAATTGCTCAACACGTGGGGCGTGAGGTCTCCACAGTACATCGATGTTGTCGCCAGTGGTCGGCGGAAGGTGCACGTGCCCGTCGACCTGGGACCGGACCGCAGCGACGCACGGATGCACGCCAAGACCGTAGGATCCTACGCAGTGCCGTAGGGGACCGCACCGCCACTTCCCAACAAATTAGGGACACTGTTGCTCCTGGGGTATCGGCGAGGACCATTCGCAACCGTCTCCATGAAGCTGGGCTACGGTCCCGCACACCGTTAGGCCGTCTTCCACTCACGCCCCAACATCGTGCAGCCCGCCTCCAGTGGTGTCGCGACAGGCGTGAATGGAGGGACGAATGGAGACGTGTCGTCTTCAGCGATGAGAGTCGCTTCTGCATTGGTGCCAATGATGGTCGTATGCGTGTTTGGCGCCGTGCAGGTGAGCGCCACAATCAGGACTGCATACGACCGAGGCACACAGGGCCAACACCCGGCATCATGGTGTGGGGAGCGATCTCCTACACTGGCCGTACACCACTGGTGATCGTCGAGGGGACACTGAATAGTGCACGGTACATCCAAACCGTCATCGAATCCATCGTTCTATCATTCCTAGACCGGCAAGGGAACTTGCTGTTCCAACAGGACAATGCACGTCCGCATGTATCCCGTGCCACCCAACGTGCTCTAGAAGGTGTAAGTCAACTACCCTGGCCAGCAAGATCTCCGGATCTGTCCCCCATTGAGCATGTTTGGGACTGGATGAAGCGTTGTCTCACGCTGTCTGCACGTCCAGCACGAACGCTGGTCCAACTGAGGCGCCAGGTGGAAATGGCATGGCAAGCCGTTCCACAGGACTACATCCAGCATCTCTACGATCGTCTCCATGGGAGAATAGCAGCCTGCATTGCTGCGAAAGGTGGATATACACTGTACTAGTGCCGACATTGTGCATGCTCTGTTGCCTGTGTCTATGTGCCTGTGGTTCTGTCAGTGTGATCATGTGATGTATCTGACCCCAGGAATGTGTCAATAAAGTTTCCCCTTCCTGGGTCAATGAATTCATGGTGTTCTTATTTCAATTTCCAGGAGTGTATTAGGTGAAATCACAACTATTAGAAATCTATATGCAGTAGAATATTCTACGCCAACTGCGCAAGAGTACAGGAGGCACATTCAAATGCATACTTATTTTCTGCCTAGTATCAACTCAGTGAATGCTACTAATTCTTGGTAGTATTGTTAACGAGAAACTATATTAAAGAATATGCATATTGAGAGCCAATGGCAGACTATCCAGGCAAATGAACAGGTCTAAACAAGAGTTCGTGAATTTAAACCACTTATTAATTTAACCACCCGTTTCTGAGATAAAAATACCCTTTGAGAGTGGGAAGAGTTACCTCAAAATACATATAATACCATACCTCATCAGAGAGCGAATATAACCAAAGTAGACTACTTTTCGTGTCAAATTTTCACTTACTTCAGATAATGTTCTAATAGTAAAAATGGCAAGCTTTACGTCTTTAAAAAAGATTCTGAACATGGGTGCTCAACTTCAGTTCTATCTGAACACCTAGAAATTTGAACTGGTCTGCCTCACTGATCTAATGCTCATTCTATGTAATCAGAACGTCAGGTTTTGTTGCATTGTGCCTTATATACTGCAAAAACTGAGTCTTCTTGTAATTTAGAGTTAGCTTATTTTCTACAAACCATGAAATTTTTGTCTTGAACTGCACTATTTGAAACAGTGCCAACGTTGCACACAACGTTCTTTACTGTCAAGTTAATGTCATCAGAAAAAAGAAATATTTTACAATCAGCTGTAATACTAAAAGGTATATCATTTTTGTAAATAAGAAAGATTGGCACCAGCCCTGATCCCTGGGACACCGCCTACCCCCCCCCTCCACCCCCCCACCCCCCCCCCCCCACCCCCGCGACCCCAATTCAATCATGCGCCATTCGTACCCCACATCACAGCCATTCTCAAATCTGTGGAGATTGACCTTTTGCTGGCTGTTCTTAAGTAAGAGGTGAATCAGTTGTGGACTAATCTGTGTATTCCACAGTGGTCTAATTTCCAGAGCAATATTTTCAGATCAACACCATCAAACGCGTTAGTTAAATAAAAAAAGACGCCTAGCTTTCAAAACCTTTTGTTTAACCCTTCCAGTACCACACAGAGAAAAGAGAATATAGCACTTTCAGTTGTTAAACGACTTCTAAAACCAAACGGTACACCTGACAGCAAATTCTCTGAAATGAAATGATCAATTATCCCTACGTACACAGCCTTTTCAAAGACTTTAGCAGCACTGATGCCACAAAATAGGTCTAAAATTATCTACATTATCCCTTTATCTCTTTTTATAATGCGCCTTTACTCCTGAGTACTTTAATCGTTCAGGGAACATTTCTAGAGGAAAAATTGCAAATATGGCTAAGTACAAGACTAGTATGTGCAGCACTGTAGTTTAGTATTCTGAAAGATACACCACCATATTGCTGAGAGTCCTTGGTCATCAGTGAATTAATTATCGGCTCAGCCTCCTCCTTGTCAGTATCACGGAGAAGTATTTCAGATATCAGTCCTGAGAAACCATTTTCCAAGGGAAATATACGATTCCCTGTAGAAACTAAATTTTTCCACCAGATATGTTCATAAAATCATTGTTGAATACTGTACATATACCTGACTCATCAGTAACAGAAACATTTTTACACCGCACTGACTTCATATACCATCCACCTAATGCTGATGACCATATACGTCCTTCACAGCTGACCATATGGTTTTAATTTTATCGTCTGGATTAGCTATTATATTTGTGTACCTCATACTCTTTGCTTCCCTAATAACCTTTCTTAAGCAGCTTACAGTACTGTTTGTAATGGTCTAGTATAGCTCGATTGCGACTACTTCTAACATTTTGTTAAAGCTCTCACTTTGTTCTACATGACATTCTTATGTCACTAGTCAGCCACCAAGGCTGCCTTTTACTCTTAGTACCCTGTTTGTCGACTGACATGAACAGAACTTCCGGTAACGTATGATAGCTTGACTCGTTTTATAGATTCATGAAGACGAATAACCAGTGAGTCTTCAGAACTATGGCAGAGAAAGGAAAGCATAATTGTTTTGTCCAATGGGAAAGAACATACAACTTTAAGATGTCCACAGGACTCTTATTTGGACCAAATTTCTCGGACATTAATCTCTAAACACTGTTGCAGAAAACTGGTGAACGGTATCAAGCAAAAGTATGCATAGTGATGGTAGTTGCCATGACACTAGTTTAGAGTAAGAAGAAAACAGCCGTTATATTAAGACTTTGCTTCACACTTTGTACTCAGAAAACAAACTAAAAGAGGGAACAAATAAAATAAAGTACTCGGTGCTCATAAGAGATCTGTCGTGGACAAGAAATGTCTCAAGCAGAATAAATAACAATTCCATCAAGAAATGTACAACAACATGATACTTCCGGTTGCACGTCGACGACAAGCCCGATTTCTTACAGCAGACTTAGGCTGAGGCCGCTCTCTTGCCCCTGCGGCAGGAAACTGCCCCTAAAAGGTGGAACAAACAGGAATCATCAACGGCATGAGAATGAAAAAGCAACGAAATCTACTGCATTAAAGTCACATAATATGTATCCACAGGACCTGTGGCCTGTAACTGAAAAAGTGTTACGGCGATCTCGCCATTAGCAAAAAACTCTATAGCAGTCCCCCGTCCGTATCTCTTGGGAGGATCTGTCAAGGGAGACGTGACTATGAGAAGCCGTAATGGGCAGTCAAGGAGGAATTGGCCATGAGAAAACGATTTAGTAACTGACGAAAGGGCAATATTCTACGAAGCGAGGTTTGGAATGTCAGAAGTTTGGAAAGCGAAAAGCTATAGCTCAATCTAGATATGGAGGGATCAGTAAAGTGAAGTGGAAATAAGAACAGATTTTTGGTCAGACAAGTATATCAACGGCAGCATAAAATGGTAAAACGGAAATAGGATTCGTTACGAATAGGAAGGCAGAGAACAGAATTTGTTGTTCTCATCAGAATCGACAGCAAACCAACACAGACAACAATAGTTCCGGTATACACGCTGACTTTGCAACTAGAAGAGGAAGAGACAGTACATGAGGACACTGAACAGTTACTTCATATGTGAAAGGAGATGAAAATCTAACAGTAGTACAAATGCAGTTTAAGTAGAAGGAGAAGAAGATAGGGTTACAGGAGAACATGGGCTTGGTAGTAGGAATGAGATAGGAAAAAGGCAAATCGGGTTCGGCAATAAGTTTCAGCTATCAATTGGGAATACTCTGTTCTAGAATCACAAGAGGAGGCGCTATACTTGGAAAAGGCCGGGAGATATGGGAGAACTCCAGTTAAATTACATAATGGTCAAGCAGGAATTCCGAAATCACATACCGGATTCTAAGGCGTGTACAGGAGCAGACAGATCACAATTTACTAATGCTGAAGAGTAGGCTGAAGTTTAAGAGACTAGTCAGGAGGAACAAGTCCACAGAGGAGTGGGATACTGAAGCACTAAGATCTCTGAGGCTGTAGATACTCCATAAATAAAAATGTCACAAGACATTTCTGTTGAAAAGGAATGGACGTCTCTAAATGGGGCAGTCATAGAAATCGGAAAGGAAAACAGATGTACGAAGCAGGTAACTGCGAAGAAAGTATGGATAATAGAAGGAATACTTCCGTTGATCGAGAAGAAAAGGAAGCAGAAAAATTTTCAGAAATTCAGGAATACACAAATAAATAGGAAGTGCAAGGAAGCAAAGGAGAAATGGGTACATGAAAAAGTAAAAAAAAAAAACGAAACAGAAATGATTGTCACAATGACTAACTCACATGCAGAAAAATGAAAGGAATCTTCCGTGAAATTAAAAGCAAGGGCGGCAACATTAAGTATGGAATTGGAATTAAATTGCTAAATGCAGACGAGAAAGTAGATGGATGGAAAGAGCACATTCAAGGTGTCCATGCGGGGGGGAACTTGTCTGATGAAGTGGCGGAAGAAGAGACAGGAGTCAACAGGGAAGAGATAAGGGATCCACTACTAGAATGAGAATTCAAAAAAAGCTTTGGACGACTTAAGATCAAATAAGACAGTAGGGATAGAAACACTCCATGAGGAATTCTAAATCATTGGGGGAAGTGGCAACAAAACGACTGTTCAGGTAGGTGTGTAGAATGTATGAGGCTAGCGACTGAATTTCGGGAAAACATCATTACACAGTTCCAAAGATAGCAAGAGCCGACAAGGGTGAAAATTATCGCACAATCAGCTTAACAGTTCCTGTATTCAAGATGCTGACTGGAATAAAATACGGAAAAATAGAAAATTAAGGATCAGTTACATGACGATTAGTTTGGCTTTATGAAAAGGCACCAGAGAGGCAGTTCTGACGTTGCGGTTGATAAGGGAAGATAGACTGAAATCAAGGCACGCTCATAGGATTTGTCGACCTAGGAAAAGCATTCGACGATGTCAAATAGTTCAGGATCTTCGAAATTCTGAGGAAAATTGGGGTAAGCTATACGGAAACAAAGCTTATATACAATATGTCCAAGAAACAAGAGGGAATAACAAGAGCGGAAGACCAAGAAAGAAGTTCTCGGATTGAAAAGTGTATAAGACAGGGCTGTGGTCTTTCGCTCCTGCTGTTCAATCTATAACATAAAAGAAGCAATGACGCAAATAAAAGAAAGGTTCAAGAGTGGAATTAAAATTCAAGGCGAAAGTTGAAAGGATATCTGTTGAATCCTGCCTTGACGTCAGATATGTGGGGTCCAGGAAAGCTGCCTTCTCGGATTGTTAGGCAACATTCAAACAAATCTTATTAATGAGTTTTGCAACAAAATGGCAATACTTAACTTTGACAATAACATAGAAGTGTCGCAGGCAAAGGGCGACATGCAAATAAGAAATCTCTCCAGTATATGCAATTACTAAGTCGCTGGTCTTGAAGGGCCTAATCTTGATGCTGATGCTGTTAGAGAAGTGGGCCCGACCACTCTGCAGCGGCGCTTATGCTCTTCTCTTGGCACAGAGGCCGCTGATGTCACGTTTTCGTCTTAGTGAGGGGTCGGTCAGCGTGAAATTGGCAGACGTTTCCTTCACAGCGCTCTATGCTCTCTTGTTTCCGAGTGGCGTTCCGGCGCTTGACGTTACGCCGCAACAATATTAGTGATAAGGTTTGCTGATGATATTGCCATCCTCAGTGAAACTGAAGAAGAATTACAGGATGTGTTGAATGGAATGAACACTCTAATGTGTGTAGGTAATGGACTGACAGTAATTCGTGGAAAGGCAAAAGTAATGAGAAGTAGCAGAAATGAGAACAGCGAGGAAGTTAATATCAAAATTGCTGATCACGAAATAAATGAAGTTAAGGTGATTTCCTATCTAGACAGAAAAATAACCCATGATGGACGGTGCAAGGAATACATAAAAAATGCATTAGCCATGGCAAATAAGGCATTAATTCGTGCATTGCGGGTTACGCAGCAAGTCTGACGATGTATTGTGCACGACTAGTTAAACCTAACCGGCCCCACAGAGAGTGCAGAGGTACTTACTGCTGAGATTTACCGGTGCGTACAAAACAATTTCTGCAGATTATTGTCTCATAAAATCAGCAATATCCCCATTCTAGGGAAAGCTATACGACTGTGTTGCAAAGTGACGAACGCATTACATCACAGCCGGCCGGGTTGACCGAGCGGTTCTAGGCGCTACAGTCTGGAACCGAGAGACCGCAACGATCGCAGGTTCGAATCCTGCCTCGGGAGTGTATGTGTGCGATGTCCTTAGGTTAGTTATGTTTAAGTATCTCTAAGTTCTGGGGGAGTGATGACCTCAGAAGTTAAGTCCCATAGTGCTCAGAGCCAGTTGAACCATTATATCACGGAAGCAAGCTCAAAGGATGAAACAGCTTTGTGCTTAAAGAGAAAATTACAGAAAGACTGAGATTCAGGTACAACACAACACGTGGGCGCTACATCATGTGTCTGAATAAGGTGGAGCTGCGACTTAAGAGTAACTACGTCTAAATACTGGAACGCCGGAAAATGTAGTTCAGCACTGTAGTTACTCCAGAAAATTTACCAAATACGAAACAATTGAAACGGGGGATGAGGAATTATACAACATAGCACGGGAAAAACCATTATGCTATCAGTCAAACAAAATAGCTGAGAATGTATCGAACATTGAGATTTGCCTTCACTGAAAAGAGAGTAGAATGTCTAAGTCATCATTAAGAAGTAACAATGTAAAAAAAGTGGGCCTTATAGAAATACGTATGAAAGGAATGTGTTGAGCTGCATGTCGTATTGAGATTTGTCCTGGGAAGGATAGATGTGATAACATACGAAGACCACCGTTACCTATTGCCGTACAGGGACAAAAAACACAAAAAATTGTGCTGCACCAGTCAGTCAGAGATTCGGGAAGGACATGTTATTTACCTAAATAGAGTAAGTGCCATGCCCTCGGTGGAGTGGCTTGCTTGCTTCAACGATAAGGATGGACATGCTATGCAGGCTGGTCCATTGATCGTGACCGGGCAAAATATCTCACGAAATAAGCTACAAACGAAAAAACTACAGAGAACGAAACTCGTCTACCTTGAAGGGGGAAACCTGATGGCGCTATGGTAGGCCCGCTAGATGGCGCTACCATAGGCCAAACGGATACCAACTGCTTTTTTTAAAAAATAGGAACCCCATTTTTAATTACATATTCACGTAGTACGTAAAGCAATATGAATGTTGTAGTTGGACGACTTTTTTCGCTTTGTGATAGATGGTGCTGTAATAGTCACAAAGATATGGCTCACAATTTTAGACGAACAGTTGGTAACAGGTAGATTTTTTAAATTAAAATACAGAACATAGGTACATTTGAACATTTTATTTCGGTTCTTCCAATGTGATACATGTACCTTTGATAACTTATCGGTTTTGAGAACGCATGCTGTTACAACGTGATTACCTGTAAATACCACATTAATGCAATAAATGCTCAAAATGATATCCGTCAACCTCAATGCATTTGGCAATGCGTGTAACGACATTCCTCTCAACAGCGAGTAGTTCGCCTTCCGTTATGTACCCACATGCATCGTCAATTCGCTGACGCATGTTGTCAGACGTTGTAGGTGAATCACGATAGCAAATATCCTTCAACTTTCCCCACAGAAAGAAATCCGGGGACACCTGATCCGGAGAACGTGCGGGCCATGGTATGGTGCTTCGAGGACCAATCCACCTGCCATGAAATATGCTATTCATTACCGCTTCAACCGCACGCGGGCTATGTGCGGGACATCCATCATGTTGGAAGTACATCGCCATTTTGTCATGCTGTGAAACATGTAGTAACATCGGTAGAACATTACGCAGGAAATCAACATACATTGCACCATTTAGATTGCCACCGACAAAATGAGGGCCAATTATCCTTCCTCCCATAATGCCGCCCCATACATTAACCCGCCAAGGTCGCTGATGTTCCACTTGTCGCAGCCATCTTGGATTTTCCGTTGCCAAATAGTGCATATTATGCCGGTTTACATTACCGCTGAACACTTCCTGTTTTCTTAAATAACGTAACTATCCGGAGAACGGTCCGAACACTTGGATGATGTCATCCAGGATACCGAGCAGCGTACATAGCACATGCTGATTGGGAATTTTGGTCACATTAGCCATACATCAACACGATATCGACCTTTTCCGCAATTGGTAAACGGTCCATTTTAACACGGTTAATGTATCACGAAGCAAATACCGTCCGCACTGGCGGAATGTTACGTGATATCACGTACTTATACGTTTGTGACTATTACAGCGCCATCTATCACAAAGCGAGAAAAGTGGTCCAAGTAAAACGTTCATATTTCTTTACGTACTACACGAATATGTAATAAAAAATGTGGGTTCCTATTCAAAAAATTTTTTATTGTGATGTGGGACTAGAATTCAAAAGCAGGTAAAGGAAGAGAAGGAAAAATACTAGCTGAATATGGACCGGGGGGTAGGAATGAAAGAGGAAGCCGCGCCATAGAATTTGGCCTGGAGCATAATTTAATCATAACTAACACATTGTTTAAGAAATGGTTCAAATGGCTCTGAGCACTATGGGACTTAACTTCTGAGGTCATCAGTCCCCTAGAACTTAGAACTACTTAAACCTAACTAACCTAAGGACATCACAAACATCCATGCCCGAGGCCGGATTCGAACCTGCGACCGTAGCGGTCGCGCAATTGCAGCCTGTAGCGCCTAGAACCGCTCGGCCACCTCGGACGGCTCATGGTTTAAAAATCATAGAAGAAGATTGTATACGTGGAAGAGACCTAGAAACACTGGAAGGTGTCAGATTGTTTGTACAATGGTTAGACAGGAATTTAGGAATCAGATTTCGAATTGTATGACATTTCCAGGGCTGTTGATGAATCTAATTACAATTTATTGATTATTAACTGCAGATTAAAACTGAAGAAATTCCAAAAATGTAGGAAATTAAAGAGAAGGTACCTGGATAAGTAGAAAGCATAATAAGTTGTTGAGAATTTCAGAGATAGCGTCAGGCAACACATGACTAAAATAGGGAAAGGAATACAGTAGAAGACGAATGGTTAACTTTGAGAGCTAAATAGCGAAGGCAGCAGAGGATCAATTAGGTAAAAAGACAAGGTCTAATGGAATTCCTTGGATAACACAACAGATATTGAATTTAATTGATGATGGGAGAAAATTTAAAAATGCGGAAATGAAGCAAGCGGAAGAGAAAATAAACTTTTAAAAATGAGATTGACAGGAGGTGCAAAACAGCTAAGCAGGAATGGCTAGAGGACAAGTGTAACGATTTACAAGCACATATCATTAAGGGAAAGATAGATACCGCCTATAGAAAAATTAAAGTGGCCTTTGGTGAAAAGAGAAGCTGCTTTACAAATATCAAAAGCTCAGATGGGAAACCAGTCTTAAACAAAGGAGGCAAAGCTGAAAAGTGGAAGGAGTATACATTGGTCTCTACATATGAGATGAACTTCAAGGCAATATTATAGAAAGGTAAGTAGGAGCACACAAATATGAGATGGGAGATATGATACTGCGAGAAGCAATTGACAGAGCTCTGAAATATCTAAGTCGAAACAAGGCCCTGGGGGTAGATGATATTCCGTCAGAATTACTGATAGCCATGGGAGAGACAGCCATGACAAAACTCTTCCATCCTGTGTGCAAGAGGTATGAGACAGGCAAAATACACTCAGAGTTCAAGAAAAATGTAGTAATTCCAATTCCAAGGAAAGCAGTTGCTGACAGTTGTGAAAACTACCGTACTATCAGTTTAATTAGTCATGGTTAATACTAACACGAATTCTTTACAGAAGAATGGAAAAATTGGTAGAAGCAGACCTCAGTGATGATGAGTTTGGATTCCGGAGAAACGTACCAACACGCGAGGCAATACTAACCATACCATTTATCTTAGAAGATAGATTAAGGAAAAACTAACGTATGTATATAGCATCTCTAGACTTAGAGGAAGCTTTCGACAGCGTAGACTGAAATACACTTTGAAATTCTGGAGGTAGAAAGGGTAAAATATTGCGAGCGAAGTGCTATTTACAACTTGTTCAGAGACCAGATGGCAGTTACGCCTTTCTTGAGCCGTGGGAACTATAGTTCCCACTTTTTGTTTTTGCCATGAGTTCAGTGATAATCAGTGTTCCCACTTCCAGCTTGTGCTGCCATCTCTGTTATAGTGTGCTAACTGTGTGTAGTTTGTCAGCTGGCGCGCAGAAGCTGTTGTATGTCTACATCTTTAGTCACAGGAGCCGTTTCTGTGTAAAATGCAGCCATTATTTTGATCGCGACAGTCTTTTTTGTATTCTGTGCTTTTCTTTCGTGTGCGAAGTGACTTGTGTTATAGTTTCCTCCTCTGTATTTTCCAAGGAGACGGTATACGTGTGTATTTGGCAGCTTTAACTGAAAATCACAAATATATCGCTAGGTAAGTTAGTGGGAACTCTTTATCCCACTGAACTATATGGGATTACCAAGTTGTATGTCTGTGACATAGGCATAGTGTTTATTATATATTTCTCATTGTTAGAATGTCTGGGCTGATACCAGAAGAGATTTGAAGAATTCTGCACTCCTTACCAGAGGATTCAGATTTCGATACTGGCTCCGATTCTGATGAAGGCATCCATTCACCAAATACTTCACAGACTTCTAATGAAATTAGTGATAACATTACGGTACCAATTGAGGATAATGATTTCGATTGGACAATAGAAGCGGGTGAAATTTGAAAAATGTCTCTTGCCATGCCAATGTATCGAACTCAATTCCAGTAAGAGCCACTTCAGCATTTTCGCCCCATACTGGTACACAGATGTTTCCTATTTTGGAATTAGAAGAAATCCCACAGATTCAGGCTAATTTTTCAAATTTTGATAACTAAATAACATATTTCCAGTCTTTATTTACAGCAGATCTGTTGTGACACATTTCCAGTAAAACAAACATATGCAAAATCCGAATGATGTGTAGTGCAGTCAGAGAAGAAAACAAGTAAAGTAACTTCCAGCTGGCAGGACATAACATTCATGAGCTAAACTTTTATGAGAATGTTTATCTTGAGGGGTACACATCAGCTTCCTCAACACGGAAATTATTGGAGTAGCCATCCTATTCTTGGCGTGCCTGCTGTATCATCAGTGATGACAAAGCTTCGAAAGAAGAAAACTGTTGAGAATCTGTATTACAATGAATGTGTGCAAAATACTGACAACCAGAATATGACAAGTGCACAAAATCTGACCTGTCAACAGTGCTGTAACAAAGAAGCTGTGTCAAGTATGCAAACCTTCTTCTGTTTTGGCAACTGACCAATGTATGATGGTATTCAAAGGATGTTCAACACCAATACAATGAATGCCAATGAAACCATTCAAGCGAGGGTACGAAGTGTGGTACATTACGAACTTTGACATCTACACTGGGAAGAAAGGCATGGATGGTAGGTCTGAATTTTCATTGGGAGAAGACGTTATGCTTACCCTAACAAATTCAACTGGTGGCACTTGATTATTATTCTACAACTTTTCGAGTAATGGAAGAGCTAAAGTATTCCGGACGTTATGGTATTGGTACTGTTCGTTCAAACAGGAGGGATCTGCAAGATATGCTGAATAAAAATTCAACACTTAGCAAAAGATAATCTGAATTTGCTGTCAGCTCATGCAATGTAGCAGTCAACTGGCAGGGTAGTAAACCGGTGTGTGCAGTATCAAATTATCACAATTCCAAAAACACAACAACTGCTTTGAGAACAAATAAAATGGTAGTAAAAGTGAAGTATTTTGCACATTGGCTGTGACTTCACTGAAGTCATGGCACAGGCTGTTTTTCTTTCTAGTAGATTTGAGAGTTGTCAGTTCCCACATTATATGGAAGATTAAAAAAGACAGAGGCAGACCAACTACCTTTTAGGCTTCATCTGTCGTGGCAGCTCCTGTGTGGTCTGTTGTAAGTGAATTGGAAGGCCTTGTAACGCCAGAAATGCATATCCTCCTATTTCCAACTATTGTACTATAAATTTTTTCCTTATTTTGTTACCTGAAGATATGACATTTTTGTGTCTTCATATAATGTAATTGTTTTACAACTTGTATGTTTGTTGTTGTGGTCTTCAGTCCTGAGACTGCTTTGATTGAGCTCTCCATGCTACTCTATCCTGCGCAAGCCTCTTCACCTCCCAGTACCTACTGCAGCTTACATCCTTCTGAATCTGCTTAGTGTATTCATCTCTTGGTCTTCCTCTACAATTTTTACCCTCCACACTGCCCTCCAGTAATAAATTGGTGATCCCTTGATGACTCAGAACATGTCCTACCAACCGATCCCTTCTTCTACTCAAGTTGTGCAACAAACTCCTCTACTCCTCAATTCTATTCAATACCTCCTCATTAGTTATGTGATCTACCCATCTAATAATCAGCATTCTTCCGTAGCACCACATTTCGAAAGCTTCTATTCTCTTCTTGTCAAACTAGTTATCGTCCATGTTTCACTTCCATACATGGCTACACTCCATACATTCTTTCAGAAACAACTTCCTACACTTAAATCTATTCTCGATGTTAACAAATTTCTCTTCTTCAGAAAAGCTTTCCTTGTCATTGCTAGTCTACATTTTATATCCTCTCTACTTCGACCATCATCAGTTATTTTGCTCCCCAAATAGCAAAACTTCTTTACTACATGAAGTGTCTCATTTCCTAATCTAATTCCCTTGGCATCACCCGACTTAATTTGACTACATTCCATTAATCTCGTTTTCCTTTTGTTGATGTTCATCTTATACCCTCCTTTCAAGACACTGTCCATTCCATTCATCTGCTCTTCCAAGTCCTTTGCTGTCTCTGACAGAATTACAATGTCATCAGCGAACCTCAAAGTTTTTATTTCTTCTCCATGGATTTCAATACCTACTCCAAATTTTTCTTTTGTTTCCATCACTGCTTGCTCAATATACAGATTGAATAACATTGTGGAGAGGCTACAACCCTATCTCACTCCCTTCGCAAGCACTGCTTCCCTTTCATGTCCCTCGACTATTATAACTGCCATCTGCTTTCTGTATAAATTGTAAATAGCATTTCGCTCCCTGTATTTTACCCCTGCCACCTTCAGGATTCGAAAGAGAGTATTCCAGTCAACATTGTCAAAAGCTTTCTCTAAGTCTACAAATGCTAGAAACCTAGATTTGCCCATCCTTAATCTTTCTTCTAAGATAAGCCGTAGGGTCAGTGTTGCCTCACGTGTTCCAACAATTCTACGGAATCCAAACTGATCTTCCCCGAGGTCGGCTTCTACTAGTTTTTTCATTCGTCTGTGAAGAATTCGCATTAGTATTTTGCAGCCGTGACTTATTAAACTGATGGTTCGGTAATTTTCACATCTGTCAACACCTGCTTTCTTTGGGATTGGAATTATTATATTCTTCTCGAAGTCTGAGGGTATTTCGCCTGTCTCATACATCTTGCTCACCAGATGGTAGAGTTTTGTCAGGACTGGCTCTCCCACGGCCGTCAGTAGTTCTAATGGAATGTTGTCTACTACTGGGGCCTTGTTTCGACTGAGGCCTTTCAGTGTTCTGTCAAACTCTTCACACAGTATTATATCTCCCTTCTCATCTTCATCTACATCCTCTTCCATTTCCATAATATTGTCCTCAAGTACATCGCCCTTGTATAGACCCTCTATATACTCCTTCCACATTTCTGCTTTCCCTTCTTTTCTTAGAACTGTGTTTCCATCTGAGCTCGTGATATTCATACAAGTGGTTCTCTTTCTGCCAATGGTCTCTTTAATTTTCCTGTAGGCAGTAGCTCTCTTACCCCTAGTGATATAAGCCTCTACATCCTTAAATTTGTCCTCTAGCCATTCATGCTTAGCTATTTTGCACTTCCCGTCGGTCTAATTTTTAAGACGTTTGTATTCCTTTTTGCCTGCTTCATTTACAACATTTTTATATTTTCTCCTTACATCAATTAAATTCAATATTTCTTCTGTTACCCAAGAATTTCTACTAGCCCTCGTCTTTTTAACTACTTGATCCTCTGCTGCCTTCACTAGTTCATCCCTCGAAGTTACCCATTCTTCTTCTACTGTATTTCTTTCCCCCATTCCTGTCAATTGTTCCCTTATGCTCTCCGTGAAACTCTGTACAACCTCTGGTTTAGTCAGTTTATCCAAGTCCCATCTCCTTAAATTCCCACCTTTTTGCAGTGTCTTCAGTTTTAATCTACAGTTCATCACCAATACATTGTGGTCAGAGTTCACATCTGCCCCTGGAAATGTTTTACAGTTTCCTAAGTCTCTGTCTTACCATTATATAATTTATCTGAAACCTGTCAGTATCTCCAGGGTTCTTCCATGTATACAACCCTCTTTCATGATTCTTAACCCATTGTTAGCTACGATTAAGTTGTGCTCTGTGCTAAATTCTACCAGGTGGTTTCCTCTTTCATTTCATATTCCCAATCCATATTCACCTACTACGTTTCCTTCTCTACCTTTTTGCTACTGCTGAGTTCCAGTCACCCACGACTATTAAATTTTCGTGTCCCATCAGTATCTGAATAACTTCTTTTATTTCATCATACATTTCTTCAATTTCTTCGTCATCTGCAGAACTAGTATGCATATAAACTTGTACTACTGTAGTAGGCGTGGGCTTCGTGTCTACCTTGGCCACAATAATGCGTTCTCTATGCTGTTTGTAGTAGTTTACCCGCACTCCTATTGTTTTATTCATTATTAAACCTACTCCTGCATTACTCCGATTTGATTTTGTATTTAAACCCTGTATTCACCTGACCAAAAGTCTTGTTCCTCCTGCCACCGAACTTCACTGATTCCCACTATATCTAACTTTAGCCTATCCATTTCCCTTTTTAAATTTTCTAACCTACCTGCCCGATTAAGGGATCTGACATTCCACGCTCCGATCGGTAGAACGCCTGTTTTCTTTCTCCTGCTAACGACATCCTCTTTAGTAGACCCCCCCCCAGCCCCCCCCCCCCCCCCCCCGTGATCAAAATCGGGGACTCTTTTACTTCCGGAATATTTTACCCAAAAGGACGCCATCATCATTTAACCATACAGTAAAGCTGCATGCCCTCAGGAAAAATTACGACTGTAGTTTCCCCTTGCCGTTCGCAGTACCAGCACAGCAAGGCCGTTTTGGTTAGTGTTACAGGGCCAGATCAGTCAATCAGACTGTTGTCCCTGCAACTACTGAAAAGGCTGCTGCCCCTCTTCAGGAACCACACTTTTTTCTGGCCTCTCAACAGATACCCCTCCATTGTAGTTGCACCTATGGTACGGCTATCTGTATCGCTGAGCCACGCAAGTCTCCCCACCAACGGCAAGGTCCATGGTATATACATATTTACAGAAAAAAGAACAGTCGGAAATATCAACGACATGACATTTGTCCAAAATTCAGCAACATCTGGGGCATTATCGTTTGCAAGCATAAAATCCTGTATTGAGCAGGTATGTAGTGCAAGGAACTATTGCCACAGGTGTTCCACACACTCACATCCTCCGATGTGGAACCGCATAGTTAAGGAAAGAAGCTGCCCTACTGACACCAGTTCTTATACTGTTAAGGGGTTTCCAAACAAACCGCTCCTCTTTGTGGGTGGGAGGAAAATGGCAATGAGAACAGGAGTTGTGACTCCAAAGTAGAGCTGTAGCTACAGCTGAAAACACACACATTACTTGTTGGTATACGTAATAATACAGTTGGAAAATTTTCTGATTCTATTTATGTTAACTTGTCAACAAAAGTGAGGAGCGAATTATCAACAAAGCTGTTGGCTCATCATGAGAATATACAGATAAGGAACAGTCTATGTTTCTTTGATTGTGAATCCTTGATGAAGGATTCTATTTCCAAAGTTTATAAATAGTGAGATGTTCTTTATGCTTCGTTCAACATGGTTATTGTGCATTGAGAATGTGGTGATTTATGAAATAGTGATTAATTATTAAGAGGATATTGATGAGTATTTGCGGTTCTGTTGAAGTTTATACAGATAATGCTGTAATGATGATGATGATGATGTTATAATGATGGGGTAGCGAGAGATATAGCTGAATATAAAGGAAAGTAAGTCTTTAAGGTTATGGCAGATTTATTTATCCTAATGTTTGGAAGAAGAATAGTATTGCTGAAAGTAAGTAAAAAAACTAAGCTGACGACAAGAAGCTAGTGTAGTATTAGCAATACAGTCTGTAAGTTTCAAAACTATTTGAACACTTTTGGTATTACGTTCATTAGTGTTGTATCTGCTAATGCAAAGCCTTGGTGTGATGTTAGGGGTTAACATTTGTGCATATTAGGTAACTTAAAGTTATTTAATACAGAGTACTCTTCAGTACTGCAGTTTACTTGGTATTATCGACATTGTGTCTTAAATCTTTGTAGTAGTTGTAATTACAGACTGCATAATAAAAACAACCCTTGTCAGTTGTGTTCCTGTTTTCAGCGCAATCCCTGAGATTCACCATTTGTTCTAATCAGATATGCCAGAAACGATCCTCCTTGAGTTACTGCAATTCAAATATGTGATGTTTCTACAAAAACAGCCTTTGTCAAAACGATTTCTGAGAAAAACAGGCTTCCTAGTTTGACAAGGGCTGTTTTGGTGTGAAAACAGACGACTGTGCAACCTCAGTCCTCATTGTAGCCTTCGTAGTAGTTGTTGCATTATTTCAGTCTACTCCTTGATAAGTGACGGTTCAGTATCTGTGGTTCTGGAATGTATTCTGAAGATAGAGTTCAGTGACCTAAACATCGGAAGCGTCAAAAAAGAAAGGAGCATGTAATAAAAAGAAGGCGAGGAACACATGAATTACATCGGCAATAGGGATCCCGCCAGAAGGCACAAGCTCTTTATTGGTTCATTACTCGGAAAAGTAGGCAACATATGGATAGAAATATATTTTTTATTTAGTGGGAAGCACCAGTCAGAATAAAAGTATTGTCATGATACGTTTTCTGTATATATTCTGGTGCACAGCCTGAAAATGTGTACCAGAAAGGAAATTCTTTTTTGCCTATTGATCAAGATTTCTCCTTAATTTCACACAAGATACAGAACAGGGTAACAGAAGTACCTGATGATTGGGACACAGTCATTACCACTTCTCCAAAATATCCAACACTTTTCCTCATCTACAAAGTAGACCAGTTAATGATATTCAACATGAAAGAAGCTCTTGACCACTGGTTCAAACCTTCTGAGCAAAAGCAGCTAGACTGAAAGAGCTGAGGGTGTATGAAAATAAGGCATCCACCAGCTACGTTTCTGTGCAGGGCAGTTATACAGTACCTTGGCATACAGTTGCACTTAAAGACAATGTGAAGCATCCACATGAGTTCACTTGCAGTTAGATTTCCAACAATGTACTCTATGTTAAGAAGTCGAACCTCGAGATCA
Source organism: Schistocerca piceifrons (assembly GCF_021461385.2). Lineage (NCBI taxonomy): Eukaryota > Metazoa > Arthropoda > Insecta > Orthoptera > Acrididae > Schistocerca > Schistocerca piceifrons. Next base: position 708,589,084 of record NC_060139.1, on the reverse strand, counting down.
AGGCTCTTTTTCCTCATTTGACGAATGGTAGCGAAAACTTTTTTGAAAACGCTAATTACTTGTGGAGAGGAAGAAGATAGGCCAAACTAGGATATGACTGAATCTGACGACAGTAGTGGATAGGACTACTGAACGTCTATTTTAGCGATTCCTTATATCTTGAATGTAACTTAATCTTTTGTTCAGAAGAAAATTAATATATTATGAGTTTCCCTATTATAATTAAGGCAGCTACCGAGTCATCCCTTTACACTCCCATCTACCTTTTTTTGACTAAAACACCCTATGTCACTGAGGACTGTAATTGGAAAAAATTTATTATTTCCTCTGAATGGTAAGCTAGTACAGTCTCATAAAATGATTTAGACATTCCCAACAAGCTACATAAAAAATATAATTGACGGGAAGATGCCATGCATCTATTTAGAACGCTTTTTTGCTCTTCTGAAAAATACAGATTTTTGAGAAGCGCCATTTTTGCTATGAAGTCTTCAACTTTCTTATATTCAGAATAATTTTTGCACTTTAATTACTGAAGTGGCTGATATGTAATGTATGTGTTTTGAACTCTTGATATATCAGCTTTTTGCTTTTGATACATGGGATGTCTTTGTTTATCATAAGGTATATGCTCAGTCTGCAAAATTTATTCTTTAGGTCCCTGTATATTATCAGTTGTAGAGCCCTAACTTCTGCATATGGTATCACTACTTCCAAAAGTAAGCCAATGATATTACTTGTACCAATGGTTGAACAGTCAAACATTTAAAATAAACTGGAGTAAATAAAGATGACAACTCTAATATACAAGATGATGAATTGGATCAGAATCATGAAATAGGTGCCATTTAAATTTCAAGTATGGAAGAAAATCGACCTTGGGACAGTCAATTTTACCCTAATTTTCATCTGTACTCCAGAAATAAGAGTCCTAATTAACAGTTACTTGCATCACTGCTGTTAATTTAATCTAACATCTTAAAAAGAACCGTAAATTTAAGAAATTTTCATCGTCTGTCTGTGTTACACATTAGATATTTCACAAACAGTAAAGTTTAGAATTATCAGATAAATTTAGGTAGATCACAAAGCACACATTTTAAAAGAACGTTTTGTGTTTGGAAATAACTATTTCAGAAAACATATTACCATGTTTCCCAAACTGCACATGGAATAGTTTCAACATGCTAATGTCAGAGTTTTAATCAAATTTGATGCATGCAAAATTCATTGGCAGTTGTCATTTAACAGGTTAATGATACTCTCATTTTCCAGTGAAGAACACAATACACTGTACTCGTAAGAAAAATAACCCAATAAAATTTCTAAATCAATAAAATGTTTTTTGTCTTTGTTTATAATGTGGATACAATTTACGTAACATTCACATACTGTCAACATAAAATGAATGTATAAAATCTATTTTCACTCATAATGTTATTTCAAAATTGACATGCAGATTTTATGTCTATTTGTGCACTAAGATACATTGCCAGCTATTATTATTATTATTATTATTATTATTATTATTATTCCGTTACCACCATTATATTTTGTTGCTGATTACCAATAATCTTGGGAATAAACTGAAAATGAGTTTTAATGTGAAAGCTACTCTGTTACAATATTAACGTAGGATCATTTGAATAACTTTAGGAGTACGATACGTGGAGGGAAGAGGTGCTATTATGGCGGAAAGATTGTTGTAGAACACCATAACTATTGATTGTACTATGAGAGGAAGCATATAGAATGTGATAACAAAATGAGGAAGGTATAAGTGAAAGCCTGCATCATTTCATTTAGATGACATACGCAGGGAATCCTCAAAACTGATAATAATATTGCAAGCAAGAATAACATCTCATTAGACTAAAAGTATTCCTACAACTATATCAAGGTGTAATGGAAGGAAAACAGAAGTTAGTAAGGAAAAGCTTATAAATAATGTCAATCTAAAATGCAAGGACATTTCTAATAATTCCCTTTTATTTGTTGTCAACACCTCATAAAAACTGCAGCAAAGGAAATCAGAGAATACATGTATGAGATTCCCTATGTAGAAATGTAGAATAAAACTAAATCCCTATGTAGAAAAATATTAATTCATAGATTTTGACTTAGTAAATTAAGAGGTTGGTTTATCTTGTACCTAGTGCTCACAGGGACACGTCAAACCTACCAGTTACATATACTCTCTCGGAATAGCACAACACTTTTGTATATTCGATTTATATGCTAATACACACATAAAAAAGTCACCTCGGTTCCCAGAACACCTGAAGATAGATGTTGACTGTGGATAGTGTATCACAGACACAGTCACTTTAACTGTTCAGAGATGTCACTAAACCCGCCCAAAGATGTAACCAACCATGCATGAGCAGAGCCTTTTAGATGGAGGGGTCCGACAGCGGAGCAGTTCCAGTCATTCCACCAGGAAGGAGGTACATGGCTCGTGTTGTCTGTAGGTCAACCATGCCCAGACGATCAAACCGCGGTTCGATCGCTTCCGCATTGTTACTTTGTGCCAGGAAGGGCTCTCAACAAGGGAAGTGTCCAGGTGTCGAGCAATCACAGGATGTCGTGTTATGGCTCAAACTGTGTGCAATAGGCTGCATGATGAGCAACTTCACTCCAACGTCCATGGCGAGGTCCATTTTTGCAACCACGACACCATGCAGCACTCTACAGAAGGGAACGCTCGGGATTGGCATCACGTTCTCTTCACCGATGAGTGTCGCTTATGCCTTCAACCAGTCAATCGTATGAGACGTGTTTGCAAGCCATCAGGTCAGGCTGAATGCCTTAGACACACTGTCCAGCGAGTGCAGCGAGGTGACGGTTCCCTGCTGGTTTGGAGTGGCATTATGTGGGGCTGACATACGCCACTGGTGGTTATGGAAGGCGCCGTAACGGCTGTACGATACGTGAATACCATCTTCCTACTGATAGTGCAACCATATCGACAGCGTTTTGGCGAGGCATTCGTCTTCATGAACCACAATTCGCGCCTCCATCGTGCAGATCTTGTGAATGACTTCCTTCAGGATAACGACATAACTCGACTACAGTGGCCAACATGTTCTCCAGACATCAACCCTATCGAACATGCCTGGGATAGATTGAAAAGGGTTGTTAACGGACGACGTGACCCACTAACCACTTGAGGTCTTTACGCGGAACAGCAGTTGGGGAGTGAGACAATCTGGACCAACAGGTACCGGTGTGTATAGCAATCTGGGTCACCACCTCTGAAAGTCTCGCTGTACGGTGGAACAACATGCAGTGTGTCGCTTTCGTGAGCAATAAAAAGGGCTGAAATGATGTTTACGTTGGTCTCAGTTCCGCAAATCTCGGAACCGAGGTCATGCAAAACTTATTTTGATGTGTGTATCTCCTTGATACTAAGGTCACCTTGAAATTTATCTTGTAGAGGTGTTCCTGCTATTCAGTTCCAGCTAATAATCTACTTCACCGTGCTCGGTTCCTCTTCCCTGAAGATCGCGTGAATTAGCTGTAAAAAGTACTCATCTCTCCTCAAACAATGCAATTAATTCATAAACAGAGATCGACCGTTTCAACCATATATTATCAAATGAACCATTAATAAAATGTACTTTACAATGAGCGCCAGGCTCATCCTTCTTCCTGGTCCTTATGCAATAGAGTAATTCCAATATACGAGTATTACATTTCGCACAAAGTTCATTGCTAATGCAGTACCTTTAGTTATTCCTTGACGGCCCACAATAACACCTTCAATCAGCAATTGGGACGACGTCTGTTCACCAGTCATGCGTATGGGACGAGCAGCTCTTGACTGTATCCTTGCCTCTGCATAAATAGAAGCCTAGCGACAGTGTTTTGCCCCACTTTAGCTTGATTAACTTAAAATAATAGTTTTTCTCTGTATAGTCATCTGAGTATCTTCCTTTACTCGAACAGCTTAAGAGTATACCACTGCATTTCCTAACGAAATGTCATGTTACAGTACAGGCTACACCACAATAAATTTTTAACAAAAAATGCCATGTTGTAGAAAATTTTTATTTTCTTAATGTAATGGAATTATGATAACTAAAAGTGAAGGAAAACGCACCATACCTTCATACAAGTACTAGCTATTTATCATCTTGCATATCACATGAAATTAAAAACAAGAATTAAGCATTATTTAATAGATTTTATTTCACACGTTATTTTTTGTCTCAAACGATTCCTATGCTTTTATTCCCCTAATTATTCCTTATTTATTCAGTTCTACCGGCCATAGAAATTGTGGCATTACAAGATGCTTTGCATTCCAGAGCGGGCACAGTGTTGTCGGAAGTCTCCTTAGAGAGCAAACCAGCAAGTCTAAAAGACTAAAATCGGTATAGCTCAGCTGAAGCGAAATAGGAAAGAAGACAGTAGCTATTATTTACGATATGACGAAGTCTCATGTTTTCTTAAGTGGAACCATGTTCCGCTTGCTCGTGGTCACAACCAGTTCATTCTGGTTACCGGTCTCTGAAGGAATTGTTAGATAAGTCCAGGTACGACAGTCCAACCATAAGAGAGGTAGGGGCCATATCTGAGCTAGTACCATTGTGTCGCCGGCCGGAGTGGCCGAGAGGTTCTAGGCGCTACAGTCTGGAACCGCGCGACCGCTATGGCCGCAGGTTCGAATCCTGCCTCGGGCATGGGTGTGTATGATGTCCTTAGGTTAGTTAGGTTTAAGTCGTTCTAGGTTCTAGGGGACTGATGACCTCAGATGTTAAGTCCCATAGTGCTCAGAGCCATTTGAACCATTTGAACCATCGTGTCGTACACTGTCTGTCTCCCATGCAATACACAAACGCCGACAACCTGTCATCTCTATCGTTGGACCCTGGTAACAAGTTAGATCAGCAAGAGGTGCTCTATTTTCTGTTCAATGAAACTTTTTATGCAATTTAGATACGTAAATCTGCTCTCTGCTGTACTAACGCTACTGAAAATGTAGTGTTGTCTACTAAGAATAATTAGTGTTTTATAGTACTGTCTCTCCCCTTTCTCCCCCCTCCCTGCTCTCCTGTAATGGCGACGCAGTCAGTTCTTTTAATAATTAGGGCTAATTAACCTCGCAATTAATAGTCAATAGCTAACAGTACTGCAGTTTTATCGGTTACACCAAATGTCATAGTGATTCCTTTATTTTAAAACTTTAGACATTCATTGTAACTGTCGATAATCAGCTTTACATAAATGCAATACTTTGTAAATTTTTGAATTGCGTTTTAGATGAGAGTACTGAAAACTAATTACCTCCTTTGGTTGCAAAGAGCTGAAAGCTCGTACACCGAAGAATACTTATAAAATTCCTAGTGAAGTATACATGCATCGTACTCTGTTGAAAACACGAAAACAAGCTTTTCAGTCCATCGATTAATGCCAATTACAGAAAACGTTCTAAAGGACGAACTGTAGTCGTGACTAAATGAAAAACATAGGCAATCGATCGCACAAGGTAGGAGTTCATACTTTATGTAGTCTTGCAGCACTTAACTAAATTAAATAATTCTCTTTAACTCCCATGCATTACCACCTTCATTCATAAGCTACTCTGGAATTACTTGTCTGCGACAGAGTGCTTGTTATATTACTTAACTAGATTACGAAATACGGAAGAGGAAATCTGAAAGCACATTTGAGGTCCGTCCTAGTGCATAGGATACGCAGAACGATGGCAGAGATGGAGAGGTTCGAATTGAAGGATATATTACTTAGGCCTGGAACATCGACAGAATTCATAGCACATACAAAATTCTATGTAACTATCACACCGCTGTACAAACTATGGAAGATCATAGGGCTGTTTCCGTTGTACGGTACGACGAATGTTCCGAAAAATACGAGCACCAGGAAGAAGATCCTGATGACAATTTGGCCATCATTGAGTTTGCTAATCTCACTTATTTTATTTGTGACAAAGGTCTACGTGCAAGGTACAGTTTATCCAGAATTCACAGTCACATTTGTGACAGATGGTTTAGCGAAGTACATTTCAAAGGTCAAAGTGGTCTTTCTCTATGGGAAAGTTTTCATTGAGAAATACGCACAATTACAGGAGTTTATGAAAGCGCTAAGACATGCTGATAAATACTTATGTGTGGCTCGCACGGAAGGTAGGAAAGTGCTAAGCGTGATCCTGACTGTAGTCTCGGTCTTTCTGTTGAGTGGAGTGTATTTTGCAGCGATAGTGGTGGGTTATTTCCATTTGTACCCTGGCTATCTAAGAATTGCGGAGCATATTCTGTATTCCACGTTTACGCTGTTAGGGTTGAGTGTGTCTTCTCTCCTGATCTGTCTGGCCCTCGAGCTGTGGGTGAGGCACAAAATTCTGAACGAGCGCATAAGGAACACCGTGCTGGCCCAGATGGAGGAGATTGAGGGCCGGCTGGTACTCGCGTGGGGTGAGGAGAGGGAGGACTGGGAGCTGGCGACGCGGCGTCTTCGGATGGCGCACCTGTCGCTGCACAGGGCCGCGGAGATGCTGCAGGCACACACGGGACTCACAGCACTGCTGGAGGTGGCGGGCGCCTTCTTCGGGGCCGTCTACAGCGGCTACGAGCTGGTGCTGCAGTTCGTTGTCCGGCCTTCCAGTGGGTCGCCGGTGCTCTTCAACAGGTCTGTGCCAGTGGCAGCATAATACCGCAGCGCTTCAAATTTCAGCACCAGTTAAGCATTGTAGCAGGAATAAGATGTGATTCAATTTGTATGTCACTTGAGGACACGCGGCGATGTGAGATTCACTACACAGAACTGCTATACCTGGCAGCAACAATGGGTCTAACACAGCCGGGCATGAAGTCTAATGGAGCTCTGATGACATATCAGTGTGCCATTCCATACTGCTTCCACATTGTCCCAGAATGGATAAACCACAGTAGAAGCTGGTGTGCCGATCTTTCAGAAAAACATGACCAATGCTTTCTATGGTTGATAGATCTGGAGAACATGCCAATTACGTCAACAGTTGAAAAACCTTTGCACCAACTTACATCATGGTAGCATGGTCAACATCTGACGTTGTGAGATCTTGTTAATAGCACAGAGGTCTCCTCAACGGGTCATAGACATTGGGCTTATAACGTAAATATTGTAATGCTGCTGTCCAAGTTACAGGCTATGTGAACTAGAGCTGATCCTGGAGTTTCCCAACGAAGCCCTATACCATCACGCCAAGCACTGTAATTGATATCGGGGACACAGAGGATGAGATATTCAGTGCATACAGCTTCCACATCAGGCAGAAACAATGTATATAATCTAGCCACATATTAAGTTGAAATTAGCCCGCCCTGTTGGCCGTGCGGCCTAACGCACGGCTTTCCCGACTGGGAAGGAGCGCCTGGTCCCCGGCACGAATCCGCCCGGCGGATTTGTGTCGAGGTCCGGTGAACCGGCTAGTCTGTGGATGGTTTTTATGCTGTTTTCCATCTACCTCGGTGAATGCGGGCTGGTTCCCCTTATTGCATCTCAGTTACACCATGTCGGCGATTGTTGCGCAAACAAGTTCTCCACGTACGCGTACACCACCATTACTCCACCACGCAAACATAGGGGTTACACTCATCTGGTGTGAGAGGCTCCCTGCGAGGTCCACAGGGGGCCAAACCACACAATAACTATGGGTTCGGTGTGGGGTGGCGGAGGGGTGAAGAGGACTGCGGTAATCGTCGTGGGGTTGTGGACCACTGCGGCTGCGGCGGGGACGGAGCCTCTCCATCGTTTCTAGGTCCCCGATTAACGTACAATACCATACAAGATGAAATTAGCTTGGATGATCACAAATTGTTATTCAACGTCACTTCAGATATATTCCACAGTTAATCTTCCATAGCGGGTGGCCAGTGATTTTGCTCTAGTCTCCGGGCAACCATGACCAGTTGTATACAATGGCTGAGAGTTCTGGAATACATGCTGGCCGTGGAACCCTTCTTTATTGAGATAGGTCACGACAGTGTAGGTAACATGCTATCTTACCTTAACTTATTGAAAGACAACGTCATGTAGAAGTCGACGATAGGGTACAGCTACCATCTGTAAAACTTTGCAAATGTAAATGCTGCTCTCCCAATTTCTGTCTATACGAACCAGAAATCATCCTTTTGGGTAGCTAATGTCACCCCATATTCTTGTGCTAAGTGCTGGGCCCACAGGTATCGATTTAAACAGAGCTTTGATTACAAATGTGGGTACACAAGATGTGGCTGCATCATCTTTATGTCAGAATTCACTGTTTTGTAGTAATTGGCCAATGACAACATTCACTCTCTCGGTGACCCATGGCCAGATGTTTTAAGTGGTGAGAGATTTAGCAAAAGTGCTGACCATCTCAATGTTCGAAAACGTTCTATCGTGAGGTGCATCAGCACAAGACGTCTAACATGCAGTACTGCATTATCTCGTCGAAAGGTAAAGTCAAAATATGTTAATTCAAACTACTGTTCTATGAAGTAGAAGCGATCGTGCTGTATAGCCAGTGGAATCCCAACCATCACGTCAGGTACTCTACCCATCTGATGCAGAATACAGTCTGGCACCTTTCGATCTCCTTGAAGCCTTGACATATGAAAACATCCACCGTGATGGCGCATGCTGATTCAGGACTGGTGTCAAAAGACGATGTAGTGCCACTCCTGTATCGACTGTTGTCACCATGTGCTGACTATCAACGAGCACGTATCTGTAGCACGTCATATTTGTCGTTGTGTTGAAAGTACGATATGCTCCATACATTGACTCCACACGGTTTACATGTGTGTTTGTCTTGCTGCAAACAAGCCTGTTTCGTGACTCAAGGTAGTTGATGTGGCTCTACAATAAGGCATGGACTAGCAAACAATTTGTTAGTCCACTTGGCCACGAGGTGAGAGAGGCGCATCAGATCCAGCGTGAAGTACCCCCCCCCCCCCCCTCCTCAGCTGACCTATTCCATACTCAAGTGAAAGTCGTGGTACATCGCCCAATGAGAGGAGCTGTAGCACTGAATGATTATCCACAGTCTTGTTGTTCACAATCCTGCAAGTGTTTGATTTTGACACACGCTAATAAATGTTTCTTCTTCATATGTTAGGCATAACACGATCTCTTCACGAACAGTCAATACTGAAATACAATTTCTGAATGAGAAACTAGCTGCAAAATTTTTCCATCTTTACATAATGTAGTTGGCATTACGCCTACCAACTTAGTGTGTTTGTGTTGAAACACTAACCACTTGCATATATAGTGTACTACATGCCTATTTGTAGTTTGTGCTATGCCACCTTCTCCTTTACAGCTTTAATAGACAATGTTTATTTATTTGTTGCATATATAATTTTAATTCGCGTGACAGACACCATTTGTATCAGCTGTACTATCATTCTTAATGGACAGAAATTTTCGCGTGTGAAAGTAGCTGCAGTCATACCTCTATGAAGATTAATAGGACCATTACTGTTCACAATATACATAAATGATGTAGTGAGTAATGTCGGATGCCTCTAAAGGCTGATTGTGGATAATACTATTATCTAGGAGATGATCTTTTTGCCTGTCCTTCGAGCATCCATCGTAAGTGTGAAAAGTCGCTTGCAGTATCCACTCTTAGCGATGTGCAGCGAATGAGACAAATTACGTGACTTAATGCCCTGCAGGAGCACAGAAACGGTAGTAGCTACACTGTCAAGTTATTCTCAGTAAGGATTAACAGCCTTTCTTTAATTTGCCATACTGGGATTAATTTCTCACTAGTACAAATTCGGTAGTTAAAAGAGCTAGTGCTCTTATACAACTTTCAAAGGTCCGACAACTGGACTGGAAAATGCCACTGCCAGTAGTTCACTCATCACTCCCACCTGCCTCCTAACATCTTTTACAGACTACCTCCACGTCATCGTGAAATATTTTATACATACAACATATATATATATATATATATATATATATATATATATATATATATATGGTGAGTCAGGAGGAAAGGTACACGATTTTAGGGGTGATAGTATTAGTGAATCTGAACAAAAAACTTCATATGGATGAATGCCCTATTCCGAATGGTTTCCGAGATAGAACACATTTAATATCACTTTGTAAGTTTTTCTTGAATAACTCGAAAACCGCACCCTCCAGCAAAAACGTGTCGCAGTACAAAGTTAAACTATATTAAATTTCCTACAAAAAAGGCCCTATTCATTTTTTCTCTAGCGCTAATGGTTTGTGCGAAGAGAATGTTGAAAAACTCGCTGGACACGCATGCGCTGTAGCTTACGTAGTTTTTGTATGCCAATTTGAGGTATCATATTGAGATAGCAAACAGAGACGAACAGTTTGATACGGGACACTTATGGTCTGTCAAGTCGGGAAACTACCTCAAACTGGCCTACGTAAGCTACAGTGCATGCCCTTTGAGCGAGTTTTTCAACATCTCGCGCTCTCTTCGTACAAACCATTACTTCTAGAGAGAAAAAAAATGAATCGGATCTTTTTTGTAGGAAATTTAAGGTTGTTTAATTTTTACTGCGAATCATTTGCGTTGGAGGATGCAGTATTCGAGTTATTCAATAAAAATGTACAAAAGTGATATTAAATGTGTTCTATCTCGGAAACCATTCGGATTAGGGCATTCGTCCATATGAAGTTCTTTGTTCAGAATCACTAGTACTATCACCTCTCAAAGCATGTACCTTTCCTCCTGACTCACCCCATGTGTGTGTGTGTGTGTGTGTGTGTGTGTGTGTGTGTGTGTGTGCGTGACTGAGTGTGTGATTTTGTGTGTGTGTGTGTGTGTGAGGAGAGCGAGGAGTGTGAGGAATATGAGTGTGATGAGTGCATGATTAAATGAGTGATTTAACTCATTTACTACTTCTGAGTGTCGTGCTTGAGATCACCACCACCACATCATCACTACAGCAGGACTCCGTATCAGATATAAGTTTTAGTGCACCATTCAGCTGAAATGCTAACCAGAGTATACATGTTAGTATTAAAATGATGTCAGCTCTCGAATTTAGCTCAGCATTGAGATCTAAAAATATTCAGTTTTGAACCTCCCACAGAGTGGGTTCGATTGTGTGGTCACTCAGTGGGGTTTCGAACTCCAGCTCCTATAGTATTATTAGGCAATCACAAAATCAGTGTTGGCAGCTTCCCATGAACAATTAAACTTTTTGATGGGAAAGATACACATACAAGCCAGAACATTATGAGCATTACCCATCGCGATGTTGAATGCCGCCTGATGGTGTTGCGGTCACATGATGCGGTAACAAAAATATCGAAGTGGAGCAGACATGGACTGGGCATCACCCTAACAAAGATTTTGGCTGCAAATGGGGAAACACAGTGAGATAAATGGCTTTGACAAGGAACAGATTACTATTACGCAGAGCTTGTAAACGAATATCTCGAAAACGGCGAAGCTGGTCGAATTTTCACATGCTACTGTCGTGAGCATCTACAGAAAGAGTACTAGGACAGTGAAACTATCACTAGGCACTAATTGGTTGGACTTCCACGACTCTTTACAGAACGTGCGGTTCTGAGGCTTGTCTGATCTGTGAAGTACGACAGACGGTGATTTGTGGCATCTCTGCCGAAAGAGTACAATGCTGGTTCCCACACAAGTGTTTCGGAGCACATCGTTCGTCGTACATTGCTGAACATGGAGCTCGGCAGCACATCACCGCTATGTATTCACATGTTGATCCAATGACGTCGTCAACTACTATTGCAGTGGGCATAGGTCCATCGGGATTCGACTGTCGATCAATGGAAATATGTCGGTTCTTCTGGTAATGTCGTCCTTGCTACGCTTGATCGATGGTCGTCTCCACAAGCACTGTCATCGAAATGAACGGTGGCTCGAAATGTGCAGCGAGCCACAGGCACAGGCTGGTAGGAGCCGCATTATGCTATGGGAGACATTTTCCGGCTCTTGCATGCGAGCTGTGATAGTAATGGAAATCATACCGACAGCTGTGAACCACCTGCATCCCTTCGTGCTTGATGTCATCTTTCAGCAGTATAGTTGTCGGTGGCTCCGAGGCAGAGGCAACAGTGGTTTGAGGAGCATTGTAGGGAACTCACGTTGATGTCTCGGCGACGAAATCAGCTGATGGAAATTCTATGGAATGCATGTGAGTCGCTAGTGGGCGCCATCACTGCATACGCAGATGAGCATCCTATTATTTATGTGAATTGAATGACCTGTGCTTACAAATCTAATGCCACATGTCTCCATAAACCAACGAACACAGTGTCGAATCCCTGACACACAGAATCCTTCGACGGAAAAACAAGCTATTAAACAGGTGGTCATAATGTTTTGGTTCATCAGTGAATGTAGGAACAGATATTTAATAATTTGATGTACGCTAATCACACCAATCAAAATTAACTTGACCAGAGGGTAAGCTGAAAATCATGTTTATGCAGCTTTTATGAAAATATATATACCAATGTAACATCCCATTGAAGAGAGCATAACTCAATCCACATCGTACATGAGTATGTGATAACATCTATGAGTGCAGCACCCTAGATGTAGGTACAGAGCTGCATTCTCATTTGAGCATGTACAGTCGTGGACAAAACGAGTGAGACCCCTCGCCTTTTCGTTATGCTATCCGCACAGCCTTAAAGTCTGCTACACAGCATAACAGGCAAGGCGACGAAGTGCTACCAACATACTGTAAACAGGCGTGAAATTGAAAAACTATCCGAAATTTGTCAGACTGTTTTCAATCATGTGTAAGACTATGTTAATGCTGATTAGTGTGTTAAACACAACACGTAAATATAAGATATAAATGAAAGAAGAAACGCTACTTAGTATGAACTGTACTAATAAAAATGAATTTCAGCTTATCGAGATAACATAACTGTTTTAGTAAGACGAAGTACCCCAGATCGTTACGAATTAGCAAAATATTATGCGCATTCGGCCACGAAATGGTCTGTGTCTACGTTCAGACCAGTCATACTGGGTTACCGTTGCTGAACTACCATGAAAGTGCGCAAATTTAGCAATGCGTGAAGATTCGTAACGAAATTCAGTTAAAAATCATTCAGTGCCACACTTAAGTCAATTCAATTATTGACAGAAGCGGAAAAAGTAGGCAATAACAAGTATGAAATTCTACAAGAGTTTCATATCGACGTCCACAGATCGCTGAGACAGAATAAAGGTAGCAATAAAACGTATTGGGGGCGCGAGAATTTCTTAAAATTCCTTTACTGATAGTCTATCTGCCTCCATCGAGATTAGAACCGAAAACGAACCAGACCTCCCTTGCAGTAGCAAACACCTTTCACTAAGCTAGCAGACAACCCAGGCAAACAGCCCTCTATTATTACCACAGACATGAATAAGCCGGAAATTTCGCAATGAAAATGGCAAAATGATCTGCAGTTTCTGTTACATAGAGCTTTCTGGATTCAAAAACATGAATTGTCTATCTTCATGTCGCCGCTTATGTGACAATCGTTCGGGATGTTTATCGAAATAACAAAAACTGTTATTAGCGAGTAAATTTAGTAGTATAATTCTGCACCACCCCAGGAAATAAACGGCGACGTAGCTGCCAAACGTATTCTACAATGTTTCGAATTCTCCATTGGACGTGCCACATCCAGGAAACGTTCATTAGCCGAAGTGTTCCTTAAGGTAGCTAGCAATGGGAATGGTCGCACATCTAAAACGTGGTGGCATTCATAGTGGGATCTGAATTACCACATGTATAGGCAAATGGATTTTATTTGTATTCCTGTAAACGTGATTTGGATCGAAAGCGTAGCTACGATTAATATGCTGATGTATCGACTGCAACAGAAACATTTCGAATAAAGAGTGGGGGAAATTATTATGCGGCCTCATCTTCAGTAACTGTGGTAGCTATTTTCGTTGTCAGGATTTCGTCACGTAAATCGGTAAATATAGAACCCTACTAGTCTCATTTTCTTTACCGTCTGCCTGTCTACCCAACCCTTAAAACCCGTTTTCCTCTAGTAAGGGTGGACATAATAAGAGGAAATGTCTCGCACTTCCTGCAGCATTGAGTCCCTTGGTGGTGTAAAAAAGTGAGCCATGTCAACGCGATCTAAAGATACGGCCATTTATGTAAAGAACATTTACGCGAAAGGTCAAAAAATGGCTCTAAGACTTATGCCACCAAACTGCTTAGGTCATCAGTCCCCTAGATCTAGAACTACTTCAACCTACCTAACCTAACACACATCCATGCCTAGGGAAGGAATCGAACTGACGGCGCAAGGAGCCGCGCGGTCCACGATATGACGATGTTGAGCGCACGGATAACACGCGCCGGCAAGCTGTTAATATCATCTGGTGTTACCAAAAAGTTATTCACTTCTGGTGAACGATTTTCTGCGCAGTTCATTTAAGAAATAATAACTAAAATACTACAACTCCAACTGCAAAAGTGCGATAAGAAATTATGTCTCTCTCATTGTAGGCTTCCAATCCTTGAAGAGGTTTGTCAGTACCTCTCACAATAACAATTGTTAGCCATGCATTGCCACTGACAACTTCTGTTGTAGTACAAGAAAATTGAATCTTGCAACCAACAAAAGTAATAGGTCCCTGTAGTACCTCCTGTTCACCAGTCTCATTTGGTGTGATTGTAAATGTATCCACTGTCTTGTACACTGGAAGTCTGCTCCTCCTCATGTATCTTCTGCGACGGTACGGCATGGCTGTGTGCTTCGTGCGGCTGCCTCGAGTCGAATGAGCATGCTGCTGCCTCAGAACAGGATGTACTTCCTGCCCCCCACCCGTGCGCGCAGCGCCAGCGCGCCTTATCAGTCCAGATTGCGCAACCAGCTGTTTGATTTTCCAGCAACACGGGCCTAGTAATACTAGGGCCCGTGTTGCCCGGCTGCCTCGCCCAGCGGCTTGTCCCACTCAAGGTCACCCGCCTTACACGGCGGCATATAAGAGTATAACACCCACCCACCTCCCCAGGGGTCGTAACCCCTGCAACCCACAGAACAAAAAGATGCTTCAGTAGCTGAATTTGTATTTTTAATTAATAAAAAATTTCACGGGATAGATAAGGATGGTTCTCTTTATTAAGCATGATAATACAATGTTATATCTCCTTGTACTACAATATATTTAGTTAAAATACCAGACAATTTGCACCAAACATTCAGCTTGTCATCTGCATTAATCCTCCTACACGTACTATCCTTAACCACGCTTTAGATCCACGTCATAGTCACAGATAAGCGAATACAACTCATTGGCTTATACTAGAGATATTTCGTTTCGCACGAGGTGGTGGCAGACGATGCTGTGGCGTCTTCGAAGCTCAAGTGTCGCCAGTGCTTGCTATTTCAGCACATCAGCTGAGGGAACATGCATAGTATGTTGGTAGCACTTCGCCGCCTTGCCTGTTATGCTGTGTAGTAGACTTTAAAGCTGTGCGGATCAGCATAACGAAAAGGCGAGGGGTCTCGCTCGTTTTGTCCACGAATGTACAGTCATATTCAAAAGTATCCGAACGACCTGAATTGCATTTCGCCAGATTCGCATGCAACCCACATGACGCAGCTGTCTAGCAGGTCCTCTAATCTCTCCTTGGTACAGTCGTTTGACTTTTGAAAATGGTTCCAACAAGTCACCACTAGAAAACACAGCTCTGTGTCGCAATAACTCAAGATGTAAAGTAATACTACGATACTACAAATATCAGGGAACACCTTATCACAGATAAGACTGTCCTTAAGGATTGTAAGCTCACATTTATTACAATAAATGACATACCTGAAATGTTACCACTCTAATGATTACGTCAGACAGGTGATGCACGTAGTAAATTCGTCGTATTCAAAGTAACATACCGTACTTATTACTTAACACAAAATGACATTAAAAATTTAACTTATTCACGAGCAGCTAGTTGAGAATATGTATGAACTTCAAATGACACGACGAACCGTCTCGTTCTGCATATGGATTCAAACCCAGGTCATGCAGACTAAGCAAAGATTTCGTGACTGACGGAAACTAACAGTCATTCCTGATTAGGCATACAGAGAGTGATATACCTCGATTTCAGACAGTATCAATTAGCAAGTACCAACTTTAAATCACATAACGCAAACATTTTTAACGGACGCGAATTCCTACCCAGCACCTATTGTCCCTGTTAACGAACTACGACAGATGTTAAATATTGCTTCTTAACAAGTAACTTACTTGAAATGTCGTGAGGTAAACCTTTGTGTTGGACGGGGATCGGAACAAAGAACCTGATAAGATAGATTTCGAAGCACAATCAACTGCGACATATCGCATTTTCTTGGCAGTAGCTAGATGTTTTCACTGAAATGATGAGACGAAACATTAATTTTTTCCTTCCCAGGACTTCAACCCGGCACCTATCGCTGTTATATTCTAGAGAAAATAAACGTTAAATATGGGTTTGTTGCACCAGCAGCGACATGTGAGCATGTTTGAACTAGAAATAATATGACGAAGCGTTCAGTGCTTACTGGGAACAGAGCTCCACACATAACGTTGTTGACTACACACAAAGAGACACTAGCTACCAAATTTTTCTCCACCAGCAGCTCGGAATAACATCTTGAACTTACAGTGATCTCGCATATAGTTCTGTGTCTCATTGGAAGTCAAAAACGTCAAATATCGTTAGTGTAGACAACAAATGAAAATACATTAAACATCGAAATTATTATCCACCAGCAGATAGGTGTTCTCATGGTAGATCTTGATAATACATAATGAAATCTTTAGTGCCAAGCCAGGATTCGAACCCATTCACGCGTAATATGTGGAGATATCGAGGAATCTGCAGTTTTGAACAAACAACAAATTGTAGCCGAGCTGTATTGTCACGAAGGGAACAAATTCCGCGTTAAGGGCGGTCTGAGTTGCATTCCCACTTCAGAACCAATTTTATCGACATACAGAAGCTCAGATAAAAGATGGAATAAGTGTCCTGCTATCCTACATAATGTTTGTTTCGTTACTAGAAATAAATAACTAGTATAAGAAAGGTTACTGGTGATAGAGTTTCTATATGTCGCCACTCCAGACATTATTGTGGCTCAACCTAACGTCTACTTGGTAGAGAAGGAATTTCATTTTTAAAGTGAATTTCAGACCACAATGCCATTATATCTGCATCACTTGTTGTAGTCAGAAGAGAATGGAATCTGCCTCTCCCTATCTAAAATCACTGACCAAAGTTGGAATCGAACCTAGACCATAGATATGTGAACCTATCATCAGCCCAACAGACCACCATATCCTCTCCTGACTTGCTCATTTTTCTATAATAACGCCGTTGTGCCACACTGGCTGAGAATTCTGACACCATGAACTAGATGCCTCGGCTACCCAATGCATACATTCAACTTTATTTTGTAATCACCGAAATAAAATCACGTAACTACCACCTACACAGAACTGCCAACAGTGTATGATGCAGAAACTTAAATAGGAAGTGTTCCTTTCCACTTGAGCTACTGAGCGCTATCTGTTTGTTGAAAACGTCGTGCAGTGCAAAAGAAAAGGTATAACTGTTTGTCTCTTATAAGTATTGACGTGGCCATATGTATTATCCCACAGCACTGTGGAATGCAGAAGTTCTGGAAAAATTGTTCTTGACTTCCGGAGCTGTTACAGCTATGTGTCAGCTGCTAGCGTAATGCTATGTATCGAGAGCGGTAGGGAAGATGACGCGAATTCGAGCACATTCACTGCCATATTTTTTTAAAACGCAATTCTGCTGTCTGCTAAAGTTATCAATCTAATGAAACTTGTAACATAAACCTCTCAACCCAAAATAGTCGCATGTGGGAAAAGGGCTAACTTCTGCGACATTTTATTCTTTTCAGGTTTAATAGACAACCAGGCAGCGGACGCACCTCGAAACTTTTGTATTATGTATGGGGAGAGCGCATCGTGCCAAAATACGTCGGAAAAGCATTTTCTACATTAGCTGTCGTCTGGTAGTGGCATTTTATTCTTCTTCAAACTTTGTTTGACTGCTTTAACTCAGAACAAGTTTTCTACATACATGTAATCAATAAACCACATGTGCATTTTCAGACTGTTATAGATAACATCAGAGAATTCGCATATATCGTTGATTATTAATTTTTCTCTCATGTTTACTATTGTTATAACAACACTAAAGGAAACCTTACGAAAATTGTGAGCTGTGATATAAGAAATGTAATAAAACTACCCACAATAGCCTTACGACGAAAGTTTATTTTTATAAAACTGAGTATCTGTACACGAGCGTGCCTCTATCGACGCGAATTGGTGAAATACTACTCACTTAGATTCTGATTGGGTCTGTGTGTAATTGGTATGCTGTGTCATACTCAAGAGGTATGCAAATGTGGCATTTCATAAATAAAATTCTGTATTCCTAGAAACCCAAAATTTGCTTGTCAGCAGCGGAAAGAGGCGTTACCTGTTGTGCAACATTGTAAGTTTTTCAACATTGCACTATGAGCCGAAAGTATTTTCCAGCGATTTCCTTATCGATGTTTGATCTGACTGTTTGTAGCTCTTTCACAGAAGGGATAAAAACGCTACACCCAGTGAGACTGGAACTGCAAACCATAACAGACGCCTTTTCACAAGTCAAGACGTTACCACAGAGCTGGCGGAGAAGTATGTGGCTGAGCTTCCTCTTACGAGATCAGTAGTTGCTAGAACTCGTAAACCGCTATTTAAAGGACGAGATTAGTTGCGATTCGCACGTTCAATGACTTTCCTGGGCTGAAAACCGTAAATTTACAATCTTTTGTTACACCTCAAGCGATAGGAACTCAGATTATTCAATGGAAATGACAGGTAAAATCAAGTGAACTTTGAGGCTTAATTCCGTGCGCACCAGGAAGTAACTCGTCGATCACAGAGTTGCTAAACATACATTGCCTTGTTGCCAAATCTCAGTTTCAATACCAGCAGGAAGAAGACGAACCGATGGGATCTTATAGCGGGCTGGGAAGTGACCATAGCTGGTGTCTCCAAGTCGCGGCTGCTACGGCCTGGAATACGCAATACGTCTGATTTGCATTTCTGTAACTAGGTTTAGGGACTGGAGCGTAGTTACTAATAACACTCAGAACTGACTGCAAACTAAGCATCATAAATCAGTAACTCTCATAGTTGTTTTTATATTTCTTTCGTAAGTGTACTCAAAACTAAGAAACTCATTCACAGACGTTTTCGGGCCTCGCCGATAGTCGAGCACAACAAATTAAAAAAATTTAAAAAATGAATGTGTGTGTGTGTGTGTGTGTGTGTGTGTGGTGTGTGACAGAGAGAGAGAGAGAGAGATAAAAATCGAAAAGTATGAGAGAGAGTCTAAAAAATTGTAAAGAAATTGATTCATGGTATGTAAAGAAATCATTCATTAAAATGACACGTTGCACATCATTACGAAATATCGTATTCATGATCTATGAAACAAGAATTAATTTAATGTAATCGAATCTATTGATATCATATTGATGACTAGCCATGAAGAGACATGAATTACCGAAGTTTTTGCCAATATCAGTAACCAAATGTAAACTTGAAAATAAAAGGCGACAATTTTTGTAATAAACCGGGGCTTCTATCAAGACCCTTTCGTCAATGTTAACTAACCACGAAAGATATCTGATATACCTCTATTCTGAAGTAACAAAGAAGTAAAATGAAATGTTTCGTATTGGCTTTTATTACCAGCTGCTAGATGTTTGAAGTATTTTGTCTCCTTGGTAATAACAGTTTGGGCCAACAATGTTCTAGCGAAAGATTTCTTTGCCGACCATCTGCCTCTGAACATCGCATGCGTCTGAGTTCTCTGGGACCCGTTTTCTGCCTACCGGCGGGAGCTGAGGCACTGCATTGCCTCGCCTTCTGCCGACAACGTCTGCTTCACTCCTCACTCTCGACCATGTAAAATGCTTTAATAATGTTGAGTGGTGACCCATAAAATCTGTCTACGATTTGTGTTTCACTCTTGATAGCTAAGGAGGCAAAAAACTGTTTTTATTTAATGATTTTTTTATTACACTAGAATGCAATACATCAATGTGTCGCAGAATTAATTTCATTGTTTCTGATCCAGTGCACTACAATTAGAGTGTCACATTCTGTTCTTTTTCCTTTCACGGGATGTTCCTCAAATAATTTATTATTGTCATGGATTCATATGTGTTAGTCAAGGCACAGAGGGTAAATGGAATGTAATGTGTTTGATTTCTTTCTTTGATTCTCTATGGTAAACGGATGCAAAAGATTGTGTCAATACCTATCAGAACCTGCTCTATAGCTACTCAGGCAAATTGCTTGTTTCGAGGTCTATACCTTAATTAACGGAGAAGTGAACGCTGTTCACAAGTGATATTTAAAATATTCAATGGTTTTAAGGCGGCAAAATTGCCCATATTTGAAGCTACCCAGAGAAAAAGTAAGTTGCTAGAGCCACTGTTAGCAAAAGTCTGCAGCGAGTCCTAATTGCTACTGTGGAAATTTAGTGTAGAGGCCCTATAGTAATCAAGAGGTTCATTTCCTTCATACTTATCACCCTGACATGTGTGTCTTAAGTGAAGAACAATATTGAAACTCGTATCGCTGATCGTCGATTCGAATTTCTTCAGAGACGTTGGTATTGCGAAGCAGCTTGGCAGTCAGAAAGCCAAGATCTATGACCATTAACACAACTTACTGAGTTGAGCCACCAAGAGGATTTCATGTGTTAAGGTTTTCTTCCGATTTCGATACAGTATTTTTTCTCAGCCTCATAACGCGTCGTGAAAGATAAGAAAAGTTGTCACTTATGTGAAGAATAGCATTTCTTCAGGCAAAAATTGAATTTTCCGTCGCAGTATCTTAGTTTACATAGGATTATATAGCACAAGTCATTCAAATGGAAAGGGAATATCAAGTGAATTCAGCGAGTCAATTCAGTACCATATGCGGAAGTGATTGCACTGTCACAGTGTTGCCTAATGTTTGTGACGATTTTGCCAATTCACAGCTGTGCTAGGAACAGCTCTGTAGTGGTATGCGAGGAGAATCCTGTGCTCGTGTCATAGGAGGATATGGAGAGGAGGCGCGGGGTTTGGTTAATATGGAGCGTTTTCTCCTACCAGTTGTGTCAAACATTCAGGTGTATAATCCTCCATCACGATTACAGTTTCCTAATAAATATATACGAATAAAACACTTACCTTGTTACTTTGTGACAAAAGATTATTTCAGAATAATAAAAAGTCTTTGGAAATCACTTATGCCCACCTGTCACAAAAGTAAGATAAAAAACACTTTGCACCTCGAAATCGATTGCACCTATGTGCAGTCATGTGACGTTTAAATAAATCGTCTTAACGGCACTAAATCGTGGTTTGTGAATCGTTTACCGGCCGTACTCTGCCGCATTTCACTGGTTGGAAGGCAAAAGACTTACTGACAAATTTCACAGAAGGAGAAGTGGGACAAAATGTCTCCCACTGGAAGGTCATGTTGTTTTATTTAAATGATTACAAAATCAGGTAAAACCAACAGTCAGGTTGTCAGTATAAGCACATTACTGTTGTCAGTATGATGTTGCACTGTACAGGGCCTGTAATGATAAAGGACCCGTTTAGGTCAGGCATATTGTATACAGAAGTGGAAGAGAGAGCAACACTTAATTCTAATCCGTATGCATTGCATGCACACAGAAATTACTGTTACAGAGTACTTATGGAGCCCAATGAGTGAATTGCGTATTTTCCGGTGAGAAAGAGCACTGGCAAACAGTCTTCGCTACATTAGGTTACTTAATTTGGTGTCACTCTGAGCTAGAATTTATGGTCAGCGACTAAGTGTAAGGTCAATGAGTCGGATGCGAGTTTTGCAACTGTGAAATACTTTCCCACATTATAGAAGCGAATATTAAATTTGAACTAATATTTAGAAAATTTTCTACTTCGATAGCTTAGAATTAAAATCTTTCTGTTTATTGCAAAGGAAAACAATTGATTTTCTAAAACATTGTCTGTCATACACAACATGAAACAGGTCATGTCGACCAAATCATATGGAAGAAGTGACAGCGACGTATATCGGAAGGCAATAAGATCTGTTGCCTTTTGGTTTGGCAGTACTCTATAGCCATTTCTAGGCGCAAGTAAATGAAGAAAGGCATCGAGTTTTTGTTATCAGGTAACGTCTTCATCAATTACTTTAGTTTTAATATTCACTATTGGTGAATAAGCAACTGATACTTAAGCTATATTCGTGGATGCACGTTAGGTGTGAAGTTCGATTGTCGCTTAGGCACAAAAGTTTGTATCCTTATTTTAGATTCAAACACCTAGCAGTTGGTAATAAAAACCAATACGAAACTTTTCATTTTACTTCTTTGTTACTTCAGAATAGAGGTATATCAGATATCTTTCGTGGTTAGTTAACACGGAGGAAAGGGTCTTGACAGAAGTCCCGGTTTATTACAAAAATCGTCGTCTTTTATTTTCAAGTTTAGATTTGGTTACTGGTATTGGCAAAAACTTCGGTAATTCATGACTCTTCATGGCTAGTCATCAATATGATATCATTAGATTAGATTACATTAGATTAATTCTTGTTTCATAGATCATGAATACGATATTTCGTAATGATGTGCAACGTGTCATTTTAATGAATGATTTCTTTACATACCATGAATCAATTTCTTTACAATTTTTTAGACTCTCTCTCATACTTTTCGATTTTTATCTCTCTCTCTCTCTCTGTCACACACACACACACACACACACACACACACACACACACACACACACACACATTCATTTTATAAATTTTTTAAATTTGTTGTGCTCGACCATCG
Organism: Schistocerca piceifrons; assembly: GCF_021461385.2. NCBI lineage: Eukaryota > Metazoa > Arthropoda > Insecta > Orthoptera > Acrididae > Schistocerca > Schistocerca piceifrons. Next base: position 708,566,198 of record NC_060139.1, on the reverse strand, counting down.
GCGAGGCCCGAAAACGTCTGTGAATGAGTTTCTTAGTTTTGAGTACACTTACGAAAGAAATATAAAAACAACTATGAGAGTTACTGATTTATGATGCTTAGTTTGCAGTCAGTTCTGAGTGTTATTAGTAACTACGCTCCAGTCCCTAAACCTAGTTACAGAAATGCAAATCAGACGTATTGCGTATTCCAGGCCGTAGCAGCCGCGACTTGGAGACACCAGCTATGGTCACTTCCCAGCCCGCTATAAGATCCCATCGGTTCGTCTTCTTCCTGCTGGTATTGAAACTGAGATTTGGCAACAAGGCAATGTATGTTTAGCAACTCTGTGATCGACGAGTTACTTCCTGGTGCGCACGGAATTAAGCCTCAAAGTTCACTTGATTTTACCTGTCATTTCCATTGAATAATCTGAGTTCCTATCGCTTGAGGTGTAACAAAAGATTGTAAATTTACGGTTTTCAGCCCAGGAAAGTCATTGAACGTGCGAATCGCAACTAATCTCGTCCTTTAAATAGCGGTTTACGAGTTCTAGCAACTACTGATCTCGTAAGAGGAAGCTCAGCCACATACTTCTCCGCCAGCTCTGTGGTAACGTCTTGACTTGTGAAAAGGCGTCTGTTATGGTTTGCAGTTCCAGTCTCACTGGGTGTAGCGTTTTTATCCCTTCTGTGAAAGAGCTACAAACAGTCAGATCAAACATCGATAAGGAAATCGCAGGAAAATACTTTCGGCTCATAGTGCAATGTTGAAAAACTTACAATGTTGCACAACAGGTAACGCCTCTTTCCGCTGCTGACAAGCAAATTTTGGGTTTCTAGGAATACAGAATTTTATTTATGAAATGCCACATTTGCATACCTCTTGAGTATGACACAGCATACCAATTACACACAGACCCAATCAGAATCTAAGTGAGTAGTATTTCACCAATTCGCGTCGATAGAGGCACGCTCGTGTACAGATACTCAGTTTTATAAAAATAAACTTTCGTCGTAAGGCTATTGTGGGTAGTTTTATTACATTTCTTATATCACAGCTCACAATTTTCGTAAGGTTTCCTTTAGTGTTGTTAAAACAATAGTAAACATGAGAGAAAAATTAATAATCAACGATATATGCGAATTCTCTGATGTTATCTATAACAGTCTGAAAATGCACATGTGGTTTATTGATTACATGTATGTAGAAAACTTGTTCTGAGTTAAAGCAGTCAAACAAAGTTTGAAGAAGAATAAAATGCCACTACCAGACGACAGCTAACGTAGAAAACGCTTTTCCGACGTATTTTGGCACGATGCGCTCTCCCCATACATAATACAAAAGTTTCGAGGTGCGTCCGCTGCCTGGTTGTCTATTAAACGTGAAAAGAATAAAATGTCGCAGAAGTTAGCCCTTTTCCCACATGCGACTATTTTGGGTTGAGAGGATTATGTTACAAGTTTCATTAGATTGATAACTTTAGCAGACAGCAGAATTGCGTTTTGAAAAAATATAGCAGTGAATGTGCTCGAATTCGCGTCATCTTCCCTACCGCTCTCGATACATAGCATTACGCTAGCAGCTGACACATAGCTGTAACAGCTCCGGAAGTCAAGAACAATTTTTCCAGAACTTCTGCATTCCACAGTGCTGTGGGATAATACATATGGCCACGTCAATACTTATAAGAGACAAACAGTTATACCTTTTCTTTTGCACTGCACGACGTTTTCAACAAACAGATAGCGCTCAGTAGCTCAAGTGGAAAGGAACACTTCCTATTTAAGTTTCTGCATCATACACTGTTGGCAGTTCTGTGTAGGTGGTAGTTAAGTGATTTTATTTCGGTGATTACAAAATAAAGTTGAATGTATGCACTGGGTAGCCGAGGCATCTAGTTCATGGTGTCAGAATTCTCAGCCAGTGTGGCACAACGGCGTTATTATAGAAAAATGAGCAAGTCAGGAGAGGATATGGTGGTCTGTTGGGCTGATGATAGGTTCACATATCTATGGTCTAGGTTCGATTCCAACTTTGGTCAGTGATTTTAGATAGGGAGAGGCAGATTCCATTCTCTTCTGACTACAACAAGTGATGCAGATATAATGGCATTGTGGTCTGAAATTCACTTTAAAAATGAAATTCCTTCTCTACCAAGTAGACGTTAGGTTGAGCCACAATAATGTCTGGAGTGGCGACATATAGAAACTCTATCACCAGTAACCTTTCTTATACTAGTTATTTATTTCTAGTAACGAAACAAACATTATGTAGGATAGCAGGACACTTATTCCATCTTTTATCTGAGCTTCTGTGTGTCGATAAAATTGGTTCTGAAGTGGGAATGCAACTCAGACCGCCCTTAACGCGGAATTTGTTCCCTTCGTGGCAATACAGCTCGGCTACAATTTGTTGTTTGTTCAAAACTGCAGATTCCTCGATATCTCCACATATTACGCGTGAATGGGTTCGAATCCTGGCTTGGCACTAAAGATTTCATTATGTATTATCAAGATCTACCATGAGAACACCTATCTGCTGGTGGATAATAATTTCGATGTTTAATGTATTTTCATTCGTTGTCCACACTAACGATATTTGACGTTTTTGACTGCCAATGAGACACAGAACTATATGCGAGATCACTGTAAGTTCAAGATGTTATTCCGAGCTGCTGGTGGAGAAAAATTTGGTAGCTGGTGTCTCTTTGTGTGTAGTCAACAACGTTATGTGTGGAGCTCTGTTCCCAGTCAGCACTGAACGCTTCGTCATATTATTTCTAGTTCAAACATGCTCACATGTCGCTGCTGGTGCAACAAACCCATATTTAACGTTTATTTTCTCTAGAATATAACAGCGATAGGTGTCGGGTTGAAGTCCTGGGAAGGAAAAAATTAATGTTTCGTCTCATCATTTCAGTGAAAACATCTAGCTACTGCCAAGAAAATGCGATATGTCGCAGTTGATTGTGCTTCGAAATCTATCTTATCAGGTTCTGGGTTCCAATCCCAGTCCAACACAAAGGTTTACCGCACGACATTTCAAGTATGTTGCTTGTTACGAAGCAATATTTAACATTTCTCGTAGTTCGTTAACAGGGACAATAGGTGCTGGGTAGGTATTCGCGTACGTTAAAAATGTTTGCGTTATGTGATTTAAAGTTGGTATTTGCTAATTGATACTGTCTGAAATCGAGGTATATCACTCTCTGTATGCCTAATCAGGAATGACTGTTAGTTTCCGTCAGTCACGAAATCTTTGCTTAGTCTGCATGACCTGGGTTTGAATCCATATGCAGAACGAGACGGTTCGTCGTGTCATTTGAAGTTCATACATATTCTCAACTAGCTGCTCGTGAATAAGTTAAATTTTTAATGTCATTTTGTGTTAAGTAATAAGTACGGTATGTTACTTTGAATACGACGAATTTACTACGTGCATCACCTATCTGACGTAATCATTAGAGTGGTAACATTTCAGGTATGTCATTTATTGTAATAAATGTGAGCTTACAATCCTTAAGGACAGTCTTATCTGTGATAAGGTGTTCCCTGATATTTGTAGTATCGTAGTATTACTTTACATCTTGAGTTATTGCGACACAGAGCTGTGTTTTCTAGTGGTGACTTGTTGGAACCATTTTCAGTAGTCAAACGACTGTACCAAGGAACGATTAGAGGACCTGCTAGACAGCTGCGTTATGTGGGTTGCATGCGAATCCGGCGAAATGCAATTCAGGTCGTTCGGATACTTTTGAGCACGACTGTAGATACACCCAGTTATGTATTAGACCTTATACTCGTAAAATAAAAGAAATGTCTGCAACAAATGTTAGTGTATGCCTTATCCCTATAAAATGCAATTTTTTCAATGGTAAACATACGGTGACTACCTTGAGAAGATGAATGAAATACCTTCTTCGCAGTAAGTTTCTAGCAGCTAACTGGTCTGAGAGAATAACAGAAGTAAAACGGAACACTCCTGTCTGGCAATATACGAACAATATTTGTAAGTCCATCGACCTGTGGCAAGATGAATATTTTCATGTCCTTGATAATGCATACAGATGGAATTCGCTTAAGCAAGTATAGGTATTTTCGGAAACATTACTCCAAGGCAGATATCAACTATTATTGGCTATGCTGACTAGCACAAACACAAAAGACTCCTGCTGCCTTTAGGAGTATAGCCAAATACAATGTTTATATTTGATGATGTTCCAGTTGAAAATCAAGATTAAACACGGAAATACTCTGTTTTGGTCGTCTTATGAGGGTACATGTCTTACTTACTGTCGGATGCAAGCAAGGTAATATGAAATTGAAACAGGTATCAAGCACACGTAGGGACAAACATGACATTCGACGAATTTACAACTTTATATGGAGGCTGCCGGAATCATACATAATACGACTTTTTGGTTATTGATAAAACAAGTTTATTGAATGATGGTTGACACAAACGAAACTGTCAAGCGGTTTTTAAAGAAATGCGAAACTCAAGTCATTTTGAGATTAATCATTGACTTACCTGTAACCGTTGATGGGACTTTAAACAGTAAATGAGATAAATTACGTTATGTTATGTTCTATCCCGAAGCCTGTGTAGTATATAGGACGTTGTCAACAAACAAAAGTCGTTGAAGCACACGAGGCTGTAGGAGAGAAATTAAGGTTTCTAGCGTTAGGGAATTTGGAGAGTGATCAATCTCTCAGACGTATGTTTAGGACCCATTACTGAATGACTTCAATGACTTTCGAAGACAATGATCAGATGCTATTTGCAATTTCGTTAAACATCCCAACAATAATTACTGAGAAGAATTCTCGTGGAGAAAATCGGCTGGCTGGCTAAAATATTATGTTAGTGCATAAGTTCGTAGCGTTTTCCTTTCTTTTTTTTTTGCATGTTGGTATTCTGGTTGCTATGGGTTTGTTTATCGACTTTCAGTTGCTATTGGAGTTTACATATTGTCGTTTTATCATTTGAATATAGTGAGTGGATCTTTGAACGTTAGAAAATGGTGTGACATGTGTAGAAATCGAAGCATTCCTCACATATTCTTCTGTTTGAATTCACTGGAGAGATGGCAGCAGCGGAGGAAGCCGAAAATTTCGTACCACTGGACAGAGCATGGTTTTTCCTACTGAGGAGGATCGTTTTGACATTAGTTAGTCTCCACATTCGGGAAGAGCTATGGGGTTTGATGAAGATTGTTTAGACACAATGACTCACAATAAAACATGTCATTGTAATTGATAGCTGTCAAATGTGATGAACTGTGATCATTCCACCATTGTGTGACATCTTCATGCAATGAGGAAGTTTCCAAAAATCGGGTTCATAGGTAGCGCATATTATAAGCCAAAATCACAAAAATCAACAGGAGATCATATGTGCATCTCTGTTTGGTCGTTATCAATTGGCTCATGAACAACACTGGCCATTCATAACCTGTATTGTTACTGGTGACGAGAAATGGTGATGGCCTCTCTGAATACTGAGTTTGAGATGCATGCATGGATATTTTCTGCGCAAGGCAAAGGTCTGTTTGGTCTCGTATCCTCGCCCAATTAAGTCAGCATTCTCTGTCTTCATAAGACTTAAAAACCCTAACCTTATAGACTTAAAAATAGTAGCTGAAGGGAAATTTACATGTCTCAAAAAGGAAATACTTTGATCAGAGGGCGTTCCCACCGTACTTATATTGATAGGAAACATGCTTTCTACAGAGTCCGCATGAAACATAACCCTTGCACTAGGGACCATGCCGTTGGTGCGGAGTCTTGCGTGCTTCGGCGATACAGATAGCCCGTACCATACGTGTAACACAACGGAGGAGTATCTGTTGAGAAGTCAGGTAAACATGTGGTTCCTGAAGAGGGGCAGCTGACTTTTCAGTAGTTGCAGGGGCAGGAGTGTAGATGATCAACTGATATGGCCTTGTAGTGTCAACCAACTGGTACTGCGAATGGCTGAAATCAAGGGGAAACTATAGCCGTAATTTTTCCCGAATGTATGCAGCTGTACTGTATGGTTAAATGATGACTCTATCCTCCTTGGTAATATACTCAAGTGGTAAAATAGTCTCACATTTGGATCTCCGGATGTCTTCATCAGGAGAAACAAAATGGCTGGCTCTGAGCACTATGGGACTTAACATCTGAGGTCATCAGTCCCCTAGAACTTAGAACTACTTAAACCTAACTAACCTAAGGACATCACACACGTCCATGTCCGAGGCACGATTCGAACCTGCGACCGTAGCGGTCACGCGGTTCTAGACTGAAGCGCCTAAAACCACACGGCCACACCGGCCGGCTCAGGAGAAACAAAATTGGCGTTTTACGCATCGGCACGTGGAATGTCACATCCCTTAATCGGGCAGACTGGTTAGAAAATTTTAAAACGGAAATTGATAGGTTAACGTATAGTGGGGATTAGTGAAGTTCGGTGGTAGGAGGAACAGGACTTCTGGTCCCGTGAATGCAATGTTATAAATACAGAATCAAATAATGGTATTGGAGCTGTAGGTTTAATAAAATAAATAGGAATGTGGATACGCTGCAATGAACAGCATAGTGAACGCATTATTATAGCCAGGATGGACACGAATCCCAGCTCCACCACAGAAATGTAAGTTTATATGCACCTAGCTCCACAGATGAAAAAGAGATTGACGAAATGTATCGTGAGATAAAAGAAATTATTTATATGCTTAAGGGACACGAAAATTTGATTGTGATACGGGTCTGGAATTCAATAGCATGAAAAGGAAGAGAAGGAAATATAATAAACGAATATGGACTATAGGAAAGGAATGAAAGAAATAAGTACAGAGTATAATTTAATCATCGATAACATTTGGTTTAAGAAACATAAAAGAAGGTTGTCTACATGTAACTGACCTGGAGGCACCGGAAGGTTTCAGATTGGTTATACAATAGTGAGACAGAGATTTCGGAAGTAGATTTTAGAACGTAAAACATTTTCAGAGGCAGATTTGGAATCTGACCGCAATTTATTAGTTACGAACTGTGGACTAAGACTGAAGAAATTGCAAAAAGATAGGAAATTAAGGAGATGGGATCCGGGAAAACTGAAAGAACCAGAGGTTGTTGAGAGTTTCAGAGGGAGCATCAGGCAGAGACTGACAAGAACAGGGGAAATGACTACAGTAGAGGAAGATTGGCTAGATTTGAGAGATAGGAAAGGCAGCAAAGGATCAAATAGGTAAAATGACGAGACCAAATAGAAATCATTAAATAACACAGGAGATATTGAATTCAGTTGATGAAACGAGAAAACATGAAAATGCGGTTAATGAAGCAACAGAAAGGGAATGCAAACGTCTAAAAATGAGAGTGACAGGAAGTGCGATAAGGCTAAGCAGGAATGATTAGAGGAAAATAGATACAGCCTACAGGAAAATTAAAGAGGGCTTTGGAGACAAGAGAAGCAGCTATATGAATATCAAGGGCTCAAATGGAGAACCAGTCGTAAGCAAAGAAAGTAAAGCTGAAACTGGAAGGAGTACATAGAGGGTCTATACAAGAGAGATATACTTGAGAACAGTATTACAGAAATGGAAGAAGACATATTTGAAGATGTGATGGGAGATGACGAAAGAAGAATATGGCAGAGCAAATTCCGTTAGAGCCACTGATATCCTTGTGAGAGCCAGCCACGACAAAAGGCTTCCATCTTGAGAGCAATATGTATGAAACAAGTGAAATAGCCTCAGACTTCAACAAGAATATAATAATTCCAGTTCCAAAGAACTCAGGTGTTGACATGTGTTAATATGACCGAACTGTTGGTTTAATAAGTCACAGTTGCAAAGTACTTCCACGAATTCTTTACAGAAGAATGGAAAGAGTGGCAGAAGTCGACCTCGGGAAAGACCAGATTGGATTCTAGAGAAATTTTGGACACATGGGGCAATATCGAGCCTGCAACTTCTGATAGAAGATAGGTTAAGGAAACGCTAACTTACGTTTATAGCGTTTGTAGACTCAGAGAGAGCTTTTGACGGTACTGACTGGAATACTCTCTTCGAAATTCTGAGGGTAATTGGGGTAACATATAGGCAGTGAAAGGCTATTTACAAACTGTGCAGAAACCAGGCGGCACTTATAAGGGTCGAGGGGCAAGAAAGAGATAAAGTGGTTGAGAAGGGAGTGAGACAGGATTGTAACCTGTCCACAATGTTTTTCACTGTGTACATTGAGCAAGCAGTACAGGAAACAAAAAACAAAAAAGTTCGGAATAAGAATTAAAGTCCATGGAAAAGGAATAAAAAGTTATAGGTTTGCCGATGACACTGTAATGCTCTCAGAGACAGTAAAGGGCTTGCAAGAGCACCGTCAGGTGGCTTGCGGAGTATGGGTGTAGATGTAGATGTAGAGCAGTTGAACAGAATAGACAGGGTCTTGAAAGGAGGTTATAAGACGAACATCAACAAAAGCAAAACAACGCTAATGGAATGTAGTCGAATTAAATCAGATAATGCTGAGAGAATAAGATTAGGAAACGACACACTTAAGATAGTAGATGAGTTTTCCTATTTGGGCAGCAAAATAACTGATAATGGCCGAAGTAGAAAATGGTTCAAATGGCTCTGAGCACTATGGGACTTAACTTGAGATCAGCAGTCCCCTAGAACTTAGAACTACTTAAACCTAACTAACCTAAACACATCACACACATCCATGCCCGAAGCAGGATTCGAACCTGCGACCGTAGCGGTCGCGCGGTTCCAGACTGTAGCGTCTAGAACCGCTCGGACACTCCGACCGGCGGCCGAAGTAGAGAGAATATGAAATGTAGACTGGCAATGACAAGAAAACCGTTTGTGAAGAAGAGAAATTTGTTAACATCAAGCATCCACAAAAGATAATGTTATGCATCTGGTGGAATAGCAACGTTGTGGTCTACTAAAAATTGATTCCATGAGGTGTAACCATCACTGTTGACATTTATTCTCAACAACTGAGACGTCTTGCAAACGCAAAGAACAACGACCACGAAGACGGCGTGAAGTGGTGCAATTCTACAATAATGCCAGCCCGTATTCTGCTAGACTAAGTCACTATTCAGGATGTGGGTTGGAAAATTATTCCACACCCAACTTATTGGCTTGTGTCCTCAGATTTTCACCTTTTCCCCTCTCTATCGAACAATCTTCAAGGAACTTCCTTTCCGGTTGAAAATGTTCTCGAACAAGGCTCGACGAGTTCTTCACTGAAAAACCATGTGATTTCAACAGTCGCAGAATCGAAAAGTTACCCCAGCGTATGCAGATTGTTGTAAATAGTGAAGGAGAATATATTAATGATGATTGAAGTCTCTGTTATGTGTATCTGTTGTGTTTATTAAACTTATGGTAAAACGGTATGAACTTATACAATAACGTAATACATTAAGATTGACTACAAACTGTCTCGATCACAAAAATATATATATTTCCTCTGATTCCCGATTTCGGTCATGGTGTGACTATCTTCAGGAGATATATACCGTGATGGTACGCGGTGGCAGTGAACGAAGTACGTGTTATGACTCCACGAAGGTCAAGGTAGCAGTTGGCTGGTTTCAGTCAGCCGTGTGATCGGGTGTGTTGTAGTTGAGAGCACAGAGAAATAAACTGCACAAAAAATTTAACGGTTCATTTTCTAGCATGCGTCATCTTCTGCCATTACGCTGCGGATTTTCGGAAGTAGACGACAATTTATCTCTATAATTATGCAAAAGCACGGCACCATGTGACGTCACCTTCGAAATCGGTGACGTTCCAATAAATGTCAGAGTTGAGAAGCGTATTTGCCATATCACAATGGCACCACATTTAATCACAATTCTGCCTAAAGTCAACGTGTAGTGTCACATCATGGGAACGTCGTCATACCTCCCATTACCCATATCCCACCTACTGTCTTGATGGTGTGTTGAAACCACGCAGTTGTTTATGGGTACCTGAAGAAAACATTTCGGACGCACTGTTGTTTGGAATATACTCGAAAAAGCTTCTATAAAGGTTATAGGGTGTGAATGGAACCACCTCAGTACCTTGGAGAGTTCATGTTCTCGTCGAATACGACAGTTTGCAGTACGATGTGATAAAAATCGTCGTTCTTGTTGTCCTTTGACACTGCTGTCACCTCTGGCCGATTCAGACTTTCTCTGTGGACATCGGAGGGCTGCAAGCCCACTCGAAGTAACCACACATCTCGTCTCTCTGGAACGGAGCATGACATCAGTTTCTACTCTGGCATACAATGCTGAACCACTAGAGCCCTTCAAAAACATTCGACGACATTTGAACATAGTCCATATCAGAGAAGCCCCCGTCGGAGTTTCGAGTCCTCCCCCGGCCATGGGTGTGTGTGCTGTCAAATGTTCAAAATGTTCAAATTAGTGTGAAATCTTATGGGACTTAACTGCTAAGGTCATCAGTCTCTAAGCTTACACACTACTTAACCTAAATTATCCTGAGGACAAACACACACACCCATGCCCAAGGGAGGACTCGAACCTCCGCCGGGACCAGCCGCACAGTGTGTGCTGTCCTTAGCGTAAGTTAGTTTAAGTCTGATTAAGTCATGTGTAAGCTTAGGCACCGATGACCTCAGAAGTTTGGTCCTATAGGGTCTTACCACAAATTTCCATAGTAGAGAAGGATGTTTATGCTTTTCATCTCTTCCTTTTTGTGTCCTCTTGTGGTGTTCACACAGGAAGAAGAAGGGGGGGGGGGGGGTGGACTGGTGTGAAACGGACACATGCAGGGATAAAATAGTGAAGGTGGTGGTTGTTGTATGAATTTGGCGCTCAACAGCGAATGGCACTCCTCACATCTTGGTGTAAATTATATTCTGTTACAATTTATTGCATAGATTTCTGCACTTGACAAGCTCTGGGTACTAGTGGATCCTCCTGTTGTAGGAGGAATTCGTGAATCGAAGGACAGCACCCAATCTGGAGCCGCGTTAACGGTACTTATTAACACCATAGCGGCAGGAAGGAGGACCGCCATGGCCTTATCGTTCGTTTCACTGGCTACATCTTGTTGTTGCTCAACTCTATCCACTCTTCCTTCTACAAACGCATGATCCTGTGCTTCAACAGAGAGGTAAATGCATGTAAGGGTCAGAAAATTCGGAAATTTTCCAAGTAGGAATTCTTAGCAACTTAATATGCTAAGTGCCCCGGTACCCATCGGAATGAAACCTCTTTCCCGTGCCTCTGTAAGTAGAAAAGGGTGTCGTGGATCATCTGAATACACTCTTCTCCTGTGTATATGTAATAAAATGGTTCAAATGGCTCAAAGCATTACGGGACTTAACATCTGGGGTCATCAGTCCCCTAGACGTGGAACCTAACTAACCTAAGAACGTCACACACATCCATGCCTGAGGCAGGATTCGAACCTGCGACCGTAGCAGCAGCGCGGTTCCGGACTGAAGTGATTGGAACCACTCGGCCACAGCGGCCGGCCTTTAGTTGTCCTTCGTGTCTTTGTTTTCATAGCATGTGGTTGGTATTTGAACCGTCGCAAAGTCACGCGTTTAACCCTGATTGCGGAGCAACACTCGTCGTTCCACCACGGAACATGTTAACTCTGAAATCGGCCTGAGGCCTGTGGAACATGTGTACCAACCGCACGGTAGATCACGCTGTTAACGTGATCAACCCAGCTCTGCAGTCTATCTCGGTGTTCAAAACCAGCTGACTGATTGTACAACGCCTAGTTTCCTCTGCCCTAGCATATATCTTTGTGCCTACCTTCCATTGACGGCTCTGTCGGAGAGGTAAATCCAGAGAGGAAGCCGGTCACATGCGTGATGTCATGGGCCACTTCCCACTGAACATCTATAATAGCAGAAGAACCGAAAGCAAGGGCTATGCTGGAGAATGACACCGTTAGGCCGGTACACTGTTTGCTACTATCAGAATTAAGAAGGCGTAACTCTTCTGACACTGAGGCTTCTGACAACTCGACTCCTGGGGTATGTCGATTCAGATCCACTCAGCACATTATATGTATTAAGATCTCGTAAAAGTTTCGAAATTGGGTCAGAAAAAGCCTCTCCAACCAAAACTTCTTTCGGTGGCAAATACAAATCACAAAGTGTAACGTTGAATGTACTGTATAGTTTGATAGCGACTACCTGAATAACTGTTATGAGTCCGACAGAATGAAGTGCTAAGTATTCTTCACAAAGATGGACACTCTGCCTTTACATTTGTTTCCGCTGAGGTCATTTTACCAGTGGCGGTCGTATCTCCCGAGCACAGGTACTGCAGAAGGCTTTACTTGTAGATGCAGGCATTGGAGCCTCCGTGGTGCCAACAGTTTCAACTTCTCCACGTGTTTTCTAAATCCATAATGTTCCACTGGGGCACTGGAGCCATTTATCAATGAAGTATATGTCACCATCTTTGTCTTCTGCCTGTAGAACTCAGTGCAGAAGACGGATAACAGGGACATATTGAGCGTTAATTTAAGCAGACATCAAAGTGCATGATCTGAGTATTTCTGCTTCTTAGTGGTCATTTCCTTCAATTCTGCCTTCTTGACATAACCCTTCACCTTGGACTTCTCGTTCGGATTTGATGACACCTGTATAGGCAGAAGGGAACGGTTTCTCAGCTGTTTCCTTGTCATTGTGGTATCTTCGGCAGGGGCTGAAGCGTTTCTTATTATTTGACACTGCATGGATACAACAACAGTTTCATGAAAAGATTTGCCTCCTCATGGGTCACGTCTGTGTGGAAGCACTTATTTTCATGTTTCTTCGTGAGTGCTGCAGCAAACTGTGTTGGAAAACCTGAGGGTTGAAGAGTTTTGTATACATTCTTTGGCTCTAGTATATGGTATGCGCTATTCACCTTCAATTGCTGGGTTTTCTTTTCTGTTTTCTTAACGCTGGCTGTGGACTTGAGCAACTGAAACGGAATTCAGGGGAGGTACAAGTAGATCTCTTAAAGTGGGTAGCCACCCACAATTACTACACACAACTTGACGTTTATAGCCTATAAGGTGTGCCCCAGTCTCTACCATATGAAACATCTCTTGCGTTTGGGGAAGTATGTTTGATTTTAAGTCTTATAACCACACCTTTAATACACTCTGTCAAAAACCCGTGGATCAAACGTCAACATAAACGATTCAAATTTTTCGAGCGTTATAGATTTTAGGAATTCAACCAAACAGTCGAGATCTGTGTGTATAGAATGGTGACACTGGTTTCTTCTCGAACATACCATTTTCTTTTCGAATCACAAGAAAGACATTTTGACAAGCTGGCAGTCCTCCATTAAATATGGAGCACAAGCTTGGCTTACTAAAGGATGGAAAAGAAATGAGTCTTCCTCTTTTCAAAGGAACCATCCTGTTATTTGCATGGAACGATGTAGGGAAATCACAGAAGAACGTAAATCTGGATGGGCAGATTTCAGTCATTGTCCTTCCGAATGTAAGTCCAGTACGAATCACTGTGCCATATCGCTCGGTAAAACACCTTCGGGAGCGAGCGTTTGAGGCTACATAGTATTCCCATGACGAGCTAGGGAAATAAATAGTCCACCCACACAGAACCTCACTTGTTTGGGTAAGCCTTACCCAACTGAGACACGAGAGGATCTCCATTGATCGCCCACAAATGACTGTCCCAGCTCAACAGTCATCAACAACATCGGCACATTCTTTTAGGGTTCTTTATGCAGAGTTTTTTTGACCATCCTGGCAATTCAGGTGATAGGCCAAGTTCCCCATTACCTGCGAGACACAATGTACCAAAGTCATACTACGTAGTGATAACTGAGGCATACCCAGAGACCAAAGTGAGAGAGGCAGTATTCCCCCTTTCCCAGGTCAGAAAACCTGATTTCCCTAGCCAGAGCAACCAAACGAATGCTGACCTCCCTGAGGTGCTTGCCATGTAGGATAAACTGTGGAACACATGAGACTTTACCGAGAATAGCAAGGACATGGCGAACATAACCCCACAAACTGGCAAAGGATACCTCAAGAACCTCCAGTTTGGCAAAATCCCCAGCACCATTTTTGGGCACTTCAAAAACGTGTCTGTACAGAGATATCCCACTCATAGATTCCTAGACACTGATGAGGTAAGCAACCCTTTCTACAACTGTAATACGTCTAATTCAGCCAGCAAACACTACTGCAGGAGGGTATCACCACTCAACTGTTTGGTTTTGAAGCACAATAAAATCTTTCTGCAGCTCTTTCACTGTGTGCTGAACTTCTCTCTCGTGTTGCCATCAGTGTTTCCGGTAATGGTAAGGATTCTGTGAATAACGATGTGCACCTCAAGCTCTGGATCATCTGCACACAGAGGAACTGGAAGTTGGTTATACAGAATTATGGTATAGAGACAACTGACTTTTGCTCAGGTTTGCTAAGCCTTTGCTCTGTCTGGAGAAGGCAGGTCACAGCAATATAGTAATAGTGCTAGGCATTTCACAGAATGCAGTAAGAAGGGTGCTGCCACGACATTGAGAAACAGACCTTACCACCCATCGTGTTGGTTAAGGTCTTCGCCGTGCACTGCGCCATGAGAGGATCGTGCTGTTCTGGCACACATTCTGTGAGTGACTGCAATGACATGGGCACTAGCCAGTCACCATGTTGCAGCTAATGGTCAAGTACTGTCAATGCAGACAATTTGGCGATAGTTGCAAGAATTGTACATTCGTCTGTACAAATCAATGAAGATTGTCAACTAGACACGAGAACACAATGTGACCAGGCAAGAGTTTGCCAGACAGCAAGTTCAGTCGGATGTGGAGCATTGTCAGATGCTCTTGACAGACGATTCACGCTTCTCCATGGAGCCCCGTGAAGGCAGGATCAAGTTCGGCGTCAAGATATGGAGTGGGAAATCATCACAATGTCGTTTCCCCACCGATCACGTTCAGGCGTGGATCTGTCATGATGCTGCGAGGCATCAGGCTACACAGAAAACAACCCTCGTCGTCATCGGGTTCCCGGAGCTGATGCGATGAGATAGTGAGACTATCCTACATTCTGGCAGCTGCAGCATTTGGATCATCTTCACAGTCGTGCAAGACAGTGCTCAGCTTCACGTCACCTGGTCGTTTGAGGTCGTCTCGATACATCAGGCATCCTGGTGATGGAATGGACTGCCAATAATTCAGAATTAAACACAATTTAACATGTGTAGGATTTCATGGCTCTAAGGCTAGGATGCATGCATAAATTCTCGGCCACCAGCAGCAGTTGGGAATTGGATGTTCCACCGAAAACACTAAGAACAATATCCACCAGTTCTGCATCTGTTCCTTGATCCACAGCTGTAGTCGCTGATGCCAGACAGCTATTAATGTACACATCAAAAAAGTTCTGCATCACCCCGGTTCCCAGAACTCATGAAAACAGACGTTGACTGTGGATATTCTATCACAGACACAGTCCCTTTGACTGTTCAGAGATGTCACTAAACCCTCCCAAAGATGTAAATAACCATGCATGAGCAGCGCCTATTAGACCGACGTGGTCCAATCATTCCACGAGGAAGGATGTACACGGCTGGTGTTGTCTGTAGTGCAACCATGCCTAGAGGGTCAATACCGCGGTTCTATCGCGTCCGCATTGTTACTTTGTGCCAGGAAGGAGTCTCAACATGGGAAGTGTCCAAGCGTCTCGGAGTGAACCAAAGTGATGTCGTTCAGGCGTGGAGGAGATACAGAGACGGGAACTGTCGATGACATGCGTCGCTCAGCCCGCCGAAAGTAGTAACTGAAGTGGATGACCCTGCCTACGGATTATGGCTAGGAACAGCAATACCACCATGTTGAATAATGCTTTTCGTACAGCCACAGGACGTCGTGTTACGACTCAAACTATGCGCAATAGGCTGAATGATGCGTAACTTCACTCCCAGTGTCCATGGCAAGGTCCATCTTTGCAACCACGACACCATGCAGCGCGGTACAGATGGGCCCAACAACATGCCGAATGGACTGCTCAGGATCGGCATCACGTTCTCTTCACCGATGAATGTCACATATGCCTTCAAGCAGACAATCGTTGGAGACGAGTTTGGAGGCAACCCGGTCAGGCAGAATGCCTTAGACACTCTGTCCTGCGAGTGCAGCAAGGTGGAAGTTCCCTGCTGTTTTGGGGTGGCATTATGTGGGGCTGACGTACGCCGATGGTGGTCATGGAAGGCGCCGTAACGGCTGTACGATACGTGAATGCCATCCCCCGACCAATAGTACAACCATATCGGCAGCATATTGGCGAGGCATTCTTAATCATGAACGACAATTCGCGCCCCTATCGTACACTTCTTGTGAATAACTTCCTTCAGGATAAGCACATGGCTCGACTAGAGTGGCCAGCATGTTCTCCAGACATCAACCGTATCGAACATGCCTGGGATTGATCTAAAAGGGTTGTTTACGGACGAAGTGACCCACCAACCACTCTGAGGGATCTACGCCGAATCACCATTGACGAGTGGAACAATGTGGACCAACCGTGCCTTCCCTTCATGAACTTTTGGATAGTATGTCACGTCGAATACAGGCATGCATTACTGCAAGAGGACGTGCTACTTGGTATTAGAGGTACCGGTGTGTAGAGCAATCTGGACCACCAGTTATGAACGTCTCGCTGTATGGTGGTACAACACGCAATGTGTGGTTTTCATGAGCAATAAAAAGGGCAGAAATGATATTTATGTTTGTTCTCTACTCCAATTTTCTATGCAGGTTCCAGAACTCTCGGAAGCGAGGTGATGCAAAACTTTTTTTCATCTGTGTAGTGGATACTGTGTCACATGCTACTGAAAATTCATTCAAAACATTAAAATTAAAATGTGTTACTTGCTTTGTCGTGAAACTCATTAGATCCTGCATCAAAACAAAACAGCTGAATGGCACTATGCCACTGCACTATCCCTTGCTAGCTGCAACATGAATCTCAGAGATCTCTAAGTGTTGCCTACCCCGGATATGTATTTTCTATTTTTTTTTTTTTTTTGAGTCATCTGTCCTCTGACTGTTTTGATGTGGTTGGGCATGAATTTCTCTCCTGTGCCAGCCTCTTCACCTCAGAGTAGCACTTCCAGCCTACGTCCTCAAATACTTGGTGGATGTATTCCAATCTCTGTCTTCCTTTACTGTTTTCAGCCTCTACAACTTCCTCCAGTACCTTGGAAGTCATTCCCTGATGTTGTGTTTTTCGTATATTCCGTTTCTCGCCGATTTTCTGGCCAACCTCCTCATCACATACCTTGTCAGTCCACCTACTTTTCAACATTTTTCTGTAACGCCCTATCTCAAATGCTTCGATTCTCTTCTTTTCATGTTTTCCCACAGTCAATGTTTCACCGCCATATGAAGCTGTGCTACAAATGTACATTCCCAGAAATTTCTTTCTCAGATTGCGGCCTGTGGTTGATACTAGCATGCTTCTCTTGCCCAAGAATGCCCTCTTGGCCATTGCTAGTCTGCTTTTTATGTCTTGCTCGCTCCGCCCGTCATGGGCTATTTTACTGGCTATGTAGCAGAACACCTTAACTTCATCTACTTCGTGATCAATTACGATGTTGTTTCCCACTGTTGTCATTTCTGCTGCTTCCCATTGCTTTCGTCCTTCTTCGATTTATTCTCAGTCTATATTCTATGCTCATTAGACTGCTTATTCCAATCAGCAGCTCTGTAATTCTTTTTCACTTTCATGGACGATAACAATGTCATCATCGAATCATATCATTTCACCTTGAATCTACAATTCATTTTTTATTTCATTAATTGCTTCTTCGATGTATATACTGAACAGGGGAAAGACAACATCCCTGTCATAAATACTTTTTAATACGAGTACCTCGTTCTTGGTGTTCCACTCTTATTTTTCCCTCTAGGTTCTTGTACGTGTTGTACGAGTATATCAGCCGCCTTTCCCTATAGCGTACTCCTATTTTTTTCGGAATTTCGAACTTCTCACGCCACTTTACATTGTCGAGCGCCTTTTTACAGGTCGACGAATCCTAAAAGAGCGTTTTGATTTTTCTTCATTCTTGCTTTCATTATCAACCGCAACGTCAGAATTGCCTCTTGACCTTTCCTAAGGCCAAACTGATCGACACTCAACAGACCTTCTACTCACCATTCTTCTGTATTTTATTCTTATCAGAAACTTGGGTGCATAAGTTGTTAAGCTGACTGCGTGATAATTCTCGTACTTGTGGGCTCTTGCAATCTTCGGAATTGTATGGATGGTGTTTTTCCCAAATATACACATGGATAGTCGCTCTGATGCTATTTCCCCAATGACTTTAGAAAATCTGATGGAATGTTATCCATACCTTCTGCCTTATTCTACCGTAAGGCTTTGAAATTTCTTTATAAATTCTGATTCTAATACTGTATCTCCTATTTTTTCTATATACACTCCTCTTTCTTCAACTATCACGTCGTCAGAGAAGTCTTCCCACTCATAGACGCCTTGAATGTACTGTTTCCACCCATTCGGTCTCTTCTTTGCATTTAACAGTGGAATTCCCATTGGACTTTTAATGTTACCACTCTTCATTTAATTTCACCGAAGGTAGTTTTGACTTTTCTGTATACTGTCAGTCCTTCTTTTTCGATTTCATCACATT
This sequence comes from Schistocerca piceifrons, assembly GCF_021461385.2. Lineage (NCBI taxonomy): Eukaryota > Metazoa > Arthropoda > Insecta > Orthoptera > Acrididae > Schistocerca > Schistocerca piceifrons. The sequence continues at coordinate 708,547,564 of NC_060139.1, read as the reverse complement.
TTTCCCGCAGTCTTTTCGCTTTAGCTTTCCCTCCCCTCCTGTTATTTTCATTCCTAAGTGACTTGTATTTCTGTATTCCCGAATTTCCCTTAACATTTTTGTACTTTCTTCTTTCATCGACCAATTGGAGTATTTCTTGTATTACCCATGGTTTCTTCGCAGTTACCTTCTTTGTACATATGTTTCATTCCTTCCAACTTCTGTGATTGCCCTTTTTAGAGATGTCCATTCCTCTCCAACTGTACTGCCTGCTAAGCTAGTCCCTATCGCAGTTTCTGTATCCTCAGAGAACGTCAAGCGCATCTGCTCTTTCCATAGTACTTCCGTATCGCGCCTGGAAATGAGTGAATGGGTGTGTCTGTGTAGGGATATTTTTAAAATGTCCACTAACGTGAACACCCGTTCTCTGATTAAGATCACACTCACTTTTGTCGAATAGTTTTGCAGCGGTTCCTCCCTGTATACCAGAGTAGTCAGTGCAGTCACACTACATGCCACAAGGGTGAGATGCGAGACCACGTTCATTGGGGTCGCAGCGCTGCAATGTCCTTAGAGAGTGGCGATGTGTCCGAAGTATTTCCGTCAGGCAATCGTGAGATTTCAACACTGCTCCTCGTGGGCCTAACCTCTGTCACAATGGTGTCAAGATAAGTGGTGAGTTGTTGGTAAGGGCAGTTGTGACGACTTTACCATTGAGTGACACGTCCATGGTGACGTTGCACACAACTGTGGTAAAATGTGGTGCCAATGTGATGTCATTGACACGCCTTATACTTCACATTAATATAAAAAATAGTACCGCAACCTTATTGTATGTTGATGGTAAAAACAGCCATATGTTACACATTTGTAATGTATTAATAAATGAATGTAAATATGTATAAATAAAGGAATAGAAATACGTATATAAATAAAAGTAAATATATATAAATCTGCAACCTACATCTGTTGTTACAATCATCTTCGCACGAACTTCTGAACGCTGGCTTCTTTTTTTTTCGGAGGCTGCCACCTCAGGGTACCACGCTTTTGCAGAATTAAAGGAGAAGGCTGTAGGCAGTTTTGAGCCAAATTTGCAACTTCTGTGTCACATTGGGAGAGAATGACAGGGTTTATAAAAGTGACACTTGCATTTCATTGTACAATTTATATTTCGTTTCCTAAGAGTGCCACCATGCTACACTTCCTAGATTTGTTTAGATTCACGCAGGTACTGCTACAGAAGCTTGCTAAAACCATGTGTCTAGAAGATATTTACCGCACTTGAGATGCGTATCCCAATGATGTCAAGTTTCGTCTTATAACGAAGAAAGGGGACCTCCCATACGAATATCTACATTCGATGGAGAAACTTCACAAAGCTGCAACACCCAGAATACCCTCATTCTCCAATAAAGTTACAGATATTTCCATAATGGGTGCAGAATTTGAGCATGCTCTATGTGTTTGGCGGGAGTTTGATATCTCTAGCGCCTTGCTTAATACCCCACCCATTTGGGGATGTACCGGGTAGGAGAATATAATTAGTACATAAGATTATTCTGAAGAAGAAAGGGCCAGGACAATGGAGAGGATCCACCATGACACGTGAAGATGAGCCCAGAACCAACCCGAGGTTTCTACGGGATAGATCAGGAACGCGTGCACGAAGAGGGATGTGGCCACTTATGGTTGTGTACTGAAAGAACCAGTTTAACTCTATTATTTTTAGACCATTTATGTTAAAAAAATAATCTTGAAAAAGTATACTTATTTACGTTGTCCAAAAACATTGTGTCTTATGTAGAACAAACAAAAAACAAAGAGAAAGAAAAAAAGGCGGAAGAATCAGCAATGATCAACGGCATAAGGATGTAGAAGGCAATGGAAATCTCTACATTAAAGACACACAATACCTATACGCAGGTCAAGTGGCCTGTGATTGAATTCGTGGCGGTCTGCAGAAAACCAGTCAGAAGACTGATGACTGAAAAAAAAATGTATCTACATTGGCAATTTAGGGATCAATTACAAAGAGTATTGCTTCCATCATCATCGGCGCCATTCTCCTAAAATCTCGATATTGTTGTGGACTTCCTGTCAGAAGCTCTACAATGAGATTCTCGCATGCTCCAAAATCTTCCCGCCGCCTAAACCGCTCTGTTACCCAACAACAACGCGGTTGTTTACGTTTTTTTGTTTGCCAATAAAAGTACAAAAAGTACAGCTGCAGCCTGATGCTCTTTCATCGCAACCTCTTCCTTGAAGCACAGACCTCTGACAGAAAAATCATAGAGACTGATCTCTCAGCTCTCACATGTACTTTCACTCTGCTGTGTGTAAACGCCTCCGAAATCTGCTCTCGCAAGAATCTCAGTCACTTACAGAAAGTGATCGTAAGGAACAATCAGACAGCAAATATCAATAAATATTTGCCCTTAGTGTAACATTTCTGCGAGTACTATCTCAGAGCATCAAACTGGGCTAGAGCAAAAAATTCTCAAGCGTACCCCAGTGCTTAGACTTGAAATTTCTGTAACAGACAAAACGTTCAGCTTGTGCATTAGCGTTGTTCACGTTTAGCATTGGTACCAAACCGGATAAGGTACATAAATGGCGTGAACAGTGGCAGCCGTTGAGAGATCACTGTGAAGGGTGCCGAGATTACGCACAGTTGTGTGATAAAGCGTAATCAGCATCTGACAGCTCGAGGGGGATTCATTGTGGGTCAGCATTTGTATAGATGGTCGGATCTTTGAGTATCAAGATTTGTGGGCACATGCATGTGACAATGGCCCAATGTTGGCTTCACAGGAAGGTGAGGGTAGGTTTAGTTGTTAAGGCTCCAGTCGACCACGTCCGACTATGACGAACGAGGATCGTCATATCATGCACCGTGAACATCATAGTCCCTTGAGATCTGCGCCTACCTTCCGGGAACAAGCAATTACCTCCCTGCAAATTGGTCAGAAACTAGTAGTAGGCATACTGGGGCATTAACGTCTCATGCTTAGGTTGCCGTTAACACCACAATAGCCGGACGCTGTGGCCGAGCGGTTCTAGGCACTTCAGTCCTGTACCACGATGCTGCTACAGTCACAGGTTCGAATCCTGCCTCGGCCAAGGTTGTGTGTGATGTCCTTAGGTTAGTTAGATTTAAGTAGTTCTAGGTCTAGGGGACTGGTGACCTCAGATGTTAAGTCCCATTAGTGCTTGGAGCCACTGGAACCATTTTTTTTGAATACCACAACAGCAGTGGCTGCTTTTGGAGTGGAGCCGTGACTGGGAAGTATGGATTACCAATGAATGGTGTCTCATTGTGTTCAGCAGTGAGCCATAGTTCTGAATTAACACTGATGACCATCTATAGAGAGTGTGATGGAGACCTGGGAGGATGTGCTATTCTTCCAATGTTTTGGAGAGGCACAGCAGTGCGTTTTCTTGCGTCATGATGCAGGAAACATACATATGTCACTTCACTTGACTGAGGGAACTCTGACGGAAGAAGTGGACTTCATGGACATTGTATGTCTTCATGTGTTAGCTATCCTCTGATGGTGTTGTGATGTCAGTTTTCGAATGGAAAATGCTTTTCTGCACAAGGCACATATCTCTGGGAAGTTTTTGTGTGATGATGAGGCAACTCCGTGGCCAAGAAGATGCCACAGTATGTCCGCTACAGACAACGTGTGGGATTAGTCCAGATGTCTGCTCCGTACCAGTGAGATATAACAGCTTTATGACATCGTCCCAACCGAATCAATGCATGCGTCAAGGCCAGAGGTATTGCATCACTCTGCCAAAATCTTTCTTAATTTGACTCGATTTGGTAATCACTGAAATAACATCACATACCCCCTCGCAATGGCTAGCACACTGGACTCACATTCGGGAGGACGACAGTTCAATCCCGCGTCCGGCCATCCTGATTTGGGTTTTCCATGATTTTCCTAAATCGCTCCAGGCAAATGCCGGGATGGTTCCTTTGAAAGGGCATGGCTGACTTCCATCCCTGTCCTTCCCTAAACCGATGAGACCAATGACCTCGCTGTCTGGTCCCCTTATCCAAACAACCCAACCCAACCCACATACCCCCTCAATGCGTGAAGATTCGTTTCGTTTCCTCCTCCCTTCATGGGTGCTTCATTTTTTTGTCAGGCAGTGTAATTTCAATTTTTATTTTCAGGTGTTTGGTGTACCAATGGGTTGATGTATTGCTGGGTATATTTTTTGAGTACTACCGCAAAAACTTTTTTGTAATATTCAGTTCTAGATTGCATAGCTGTCAACCATGAAACGTATTTGTTGCTGATGCTTCGTCCACAGCTGCAGTGGACATTTTCAGTGGTGTTACTCCTTCCTCTGAGTCCTGCCCAGAAGATTCACCAGCAACTTAGACAACTGACAGCGGAAGCCATAATTTTAGTGCGTGGTGGCCTGTCACGCAGGTCGAGCACGCTGGCGACCGTGTGGCTGGTGCTCCACACGCTGCAGCTGGCTGGGCTGTCGCTGTCGTGCGACCTGGCAGCTGGGGAGGCGCGACGCACGCAGGTGGTGCTGGCCCGCGCTGCGGCCCTCCTGGCCTCAACCGCGGTACCATCGGAGCTGCGCGCCTTCCACCAGCAGTTGGCAGCCCTGCCCGCACAGCCCTTCACCGCCGCCGGCTTCCTCACCATAGACAAAAGACTGCTCACCTCCACCATCGCCACAGGAGTCTCCTACCTCATCATCATTGGCCAGATGGCACACCACTAGGTACACTGTTACTTTACTTCTGAGTCGTCAGTTTTCTGACTGGTTTCATGTGGACCATTATGAATTCCTGTCCTGTGCCAAACTTTTAATCTCAGGGTAGTAGTTGCAGCCTACATCCTCAGTTATTTGCTGGATGAATTCCAGTCTCTGGCCTACTCTACATTTTTCACCCTCTGCAGCTTTATCAAGCAGCAGGGAGGTTATTCCCTGATTTCTTAACACACATCCTGTTACCATGTCCCATCTTCCTGTCAGAGTTTTCTATACATTTCTTTCTTCATCGTTTCTGCAGAGATCCTTCTCATCTCTTTATTAATCCACCTAATGTCCAACATTCTTCTGTAAGAACACATCTCTTACACATTGATTCTTTTCTTTTCAGTTTTTCCGTCTACTTCTTGATTACCAATTTTGATGTTAAGCTTCTCGATATTCTCAATCAGCTACTTAATCCACTGGGGTGAGCGCTAACAGAAGTAGCGAACACTAGCAGCACGTTAAGTATAAATTTGAGACCAGCACACCAACTGAGAGAAATGTTCAAATGTGTATGAAATCTTATGGGACTGCTAAGGTCATCTGTCCCTAAGCTTACACACTACTTAACCTAAATTGTCCAAAAGACAAACACACACACCCATGCCCGAGGGAGGACTCGAACCTCCGCCGGGATCAGCCGCACAGTGCATGACTGCAGCGCCCCCGACCGCTCGGCTAATCCCGCGCGGCCCAAGTGAGAGAGACAGACAATTAAAACCTTACCGAAGTTGGCCACGAACGACACAGAGTCGGCGGCCCAGCGATCTGACTTCGAACACTCTCTGACTACAAAAATATAGTGTTTTAAAGAATCTTGGCGACGCACTATTTTTGCATCCCATAGTCGATCCACCAATCCACTGGCGTTTAATAAGCTTTGGTGAATGTGATGAGTTTCTCTTCACTTCCAGGTCACCTCTGGCCAACCACATGTAGATTTCTCCCCTTCTGCTTCTCGGTAGGTAGGGAAGCTCCTGTACTTTACATTAACAAACTCCAAGTTTGGTAGCAACAGCACTCAGCTAAAAACTAAACATCGCTGTCACTCCTATTATGACCAGCAACAGCAGTGTTTTATGTCACTTGGCCCCATCCCCAGTCCTTTTGTGTTCGGCAGCTGCTGTAGTAGGACATTAACCTGTGTAAACCCACTGACGTTGCAGTTCTCAGAAGCAAGTATCAAGCTTATTGCCATCGTCTACTGTGACGCCTCACAACAGAATCTGCGTGGTGGATGGAGGCACCAGTTAATTCTCTGAAGTGAAACTTCTCCCCTGGGACAACTGCACAGAGTGTCTGCAATTTAAAGGGTTCTACTGTTACTATTTAACTCTGGTCACCTAAATGTTACCACTTTTGTCTGCTATATGCATTGTCTGTGTGATTTCTTATCTTGGAGTGCCCTTGATGGCTCCCAGTAGTCTTAAACGTACAAGTCATCAGGTCGTCAATGTATGACACAGTGGCTTACCCCGGTTTTTCTCAAATTTCGAGTATCTTGCTCCCTTTTAGTCCTTAAGCCACAGTGACCGTCATCTGACAGATCCTTGATCTTCGTTTGCACTATCCTGTACGTTATTCTTGTCAACTACTTGGCTGCATGATCTGTTAAGCTGACTATGCTTTCGCACTTGTGTGGATGATATTTTTCCTAAAATTGTATGGGATGCCACCTGGTTCGCAGATTCTACATGGCAACTTGAACAATCATTCGGCTGCCATTCCCCCCCCCCTCCCCCCCAATCATATTACGAACTTCGATGGGATGTTACCCAACCTTTTAGCTGATTTGATCTCAAGCCTTCTATAGCTCCCTTACTTTCTGACTCTACCTATGTCTCAATATCGACTCACTTTCTTCTTCTTTCACATCGTCAGACATGTTCTCACCCGTGTAGAGCCCTTCAGTGTACTCTTTCCACCTATTCACTATCTCCCCTGCGTTTAAGAGTGGAATTCCAATTCCAGTCTTAATGTGGCCAGCCTTGTTTTAATATACTGATGGCTGTTTTCACTTTTCTAAGAACTGAATCAGTCCCTCCCACGATCATTATTTTTTTTGAGCTCTTCACATCTTTTCTGCACTGTTACCTATGGTATTTATGTTGCTATATTCCTATGTTTCCATGAGCGATTTTTACTTTCTTCGCTCATCGTTCAGTCGAAGTAATTCTTCTGTTATCTAAGTTTTCTTCGGCGTTACCTCCCTCGTAACCATCTTTGTCTGTCGGTCAGCTGTAATTGCTATTTTCATGGATGTACACCTTCTTGAACTGGCCAACCTACTCTGGTATTCCTTATCGCAGTATAAACCTTTTTAGCGAATTTTAAACGTGTCTCATCGTTCCTCATTATTTCAATATCTAACTTTCTTACACATTGGTTGTTCCGGGCGGTTCTCTTAAACTTCAGTCTACACTTCATCATTACTCAATTGTGGTCTGTGTCTGTATCTTAAAATTCAATAACTCATTTCGGAATCTGTGTCTATCAATTACGTAGTCGTGTCTCCAGAACTTTTTCCGTGTGATACTCTGCTCTTGTAAACCTTGACCAAAATATTCGTTGTTACCATCTGAAATTTGCTGCAGAACTCCATTATTCTTTCTCCTCTCTCATTCCTACTGGCAAGACCATATTCTCCCGTAGTAGTTTCTTCGGTTCCTTCCCCTACAACCGCGTTCCAATCTGCCACTGCTATTAAAATCTCATCTCCCTTTACACACTGAATTACCCTTTCAATATTCTTTTTCTATTTCTTCATCCTCTGCTTGCAACATGTGTCTATACCTGAACAATCGTTGTCGTCATTGGTTTGCTGTCGAATCTGATAAGAACATCCCTATCACTGACCTGTTCACAGAAGCTCACATCTGCCCTACTTACCTGTTCATCCCTACTCCTGTTACATCATTTTCTGCTGTTGTTGATATTACCCTATATTCGGCTGATCAAAAATCCTTATCTTCTTTTCATTTAGCTTCATTGACCCCAACTGTATTTAGATGGAGCCTTTGAATTTTCCTTTTCTGATGTTCTAGCTTTTCCGCCATGTTCAAACTTCTGACAATTCAAGCTCCTTCTTTGGTTATCCGACATTTTCCTCATGATCACCCCCCTCTCGGCAGTGCCCTCCCGAAGATCCGAATGGGGGACTAATCCGAATTCTTTTACCATTGGAGATATCGTACTCGTAATTTTCCAATTACCGGCCAAATTTACAATGGATTAACATTATGTGTCTTTAATACAATTGATCCTACTGCCTTCTGCATCCTCATACTGCCGATCAGTGCTGATTCTTCCACCTTTTTGCCGTTGTTTCTAACCCCAAGGACAAGAGAGGATCACGAACGTATGTCTGCCCCTACGTTTTCTTTGATAAGGTCGTTGGCAGAGCGAGGGTGACTTTTTATGCCATAAGTTAATGGCTGCCATTGCTGATGGTTTTTATTAAAAATATAAAACTGACTGCGTTCGAACCCAGACCAAGGATGTCTTCGTTACTAATCTAAGACTCTGTCCCAGACCATTCTACTTTAACTTCCATATGAATAACTCGACTTATCGACACCTTTGGCAGCCTGCCTTGTTTCTTACGTTTGGCTAAATAGGGTACCCAACAAAACTACTTGAGTCTCCAGAACTATGGTTGCGAAGGGACAGCAAAACTGCTCTTTCCGAGGAGAGAAACATCTAACTATAGGATATATAGGGCTCTTTATTTGGACAAGGGTTTTCGTGCATTCACCTCGAAACGCTATAGCATAAAATAGATGACCAGACCCAAGCAATCCCACATTAATCGTAGACCTTGCCAACGTGAGGTGACTTCTGAACATCAACGATACAGATAGCTGTACCATAGGTGGAACCGTAATGGAAGGGCGTTTATTAACTCATGTCTCCTGTAGAGGGGCAGCAGATTTGTCAGTTGTTTCAGGGGCAACTTCTTCGTAGCTGCCCTATCTGGCCTTGTGGGTTTAGCAAACAAAGCCTTCATTTGCTGGTAGTGCGAATGGCTTAAGGCGCGACTACAGCCTCTAATTGGTTTTCGCAGGGATGGGCACCTCTGTTGCATAGTTTAATGATGGAGGCATCCTCTTGGGTAAAATATACTTGAGCTGAGTTAGGTTAGAGGAGACATGCACAGCTGTAGGAGAATGCGTAACTAGGCAGAAGATAGTTGCTGCCAGCAGATAAAGAGGTCTATTCAGAATAGAGAGGAAGCTCATGAATATTGATAGTTCAGATGGCCAAAACAAAAACGAGAAAGCGAAATATCAAAGTTATTTATCGAATGGCCACACTAAGTAAATAATATTATAGAAAGGAAAGAGGAATTATATGATGATGAGATGGGAAATACGACACACCAAGATTAATTTGACAGTTCACTGAAAGACTTGAGTCGAAACATGGGCCTTGCAGTAGACGACATTTCCACAGAATTTTTGAGACAAAACCATTTCGCATGGTGTGACCTGTGAAATATCCTCTGACTTCAAGATGGGTATAAAAATTCCGATATCAAAGAAAGTAGTTGCTGACAGGTGTGAATACTACCGCAGTAATGGTTTAATGAGTTATGTTTGTAAAATACTGCTTACAAATTATTTACAGAAGAGTGGAAAAACTGGTGCAAGCTGACATAAGAGAAGATTAACAGAAATATAGCCAGGCCAAGAGTGGACAACTGTTTTGGCTCGGGGGCCACATTGTAGAAGCATTGGCTAGCTAATGTTGCATTTCAGAAAAAGCTATAAATTGTTTCATAAAAATCAAAAAAATATTTGTTAAATTAAACAGTGGCAGTTTTAATCAATTTATTTATTCCGCTAATTTCATGTCATCTATGGCTGCAAGAACATTTATTTTAGAATTAGTTTAATACGACAGATGTATGCTATTACCCTTTTCAACATTTATTCTCATCACAGTCTGCAAGTTTATGTCTGTCAAAAAGCATCTAGAGCCCTAAATTTGCTCTTGTTGTTCTCCAAGCAAGAAAAACTTCGCTCATAAATGTGAGTAGATCCAAATGCAGAGAACATTTTCCTAGCAAATTTCTTCGTACTTGGAAATTTTGCGACAAGCAAAGGTCTGTAAAAGTCAACTTTTCACAGCATAAAGTACTTCTTTCACCGTGTTATCATAAGTAAATGGAAAATGCATATATATGGCCGCTCCGACTTGAAGTTGCTCGAAGGAGTAATTTGGGACGGTGATTAAAGATCAGTGAAAAGAAATGAAAGCCAGGAGGTTTGCCAGTGACACTGCAATTCTATCAGAGAGGGTAATGTGCTTGGAAGAATAGTTGGATGGATTGGAAAGTTTCTTGAAAATAAGTTACAGCTGAACATCAGCAAAGTAAAAGAAGCATAGCGAAGTGTTTCCGAATTAAATCAGTGGATGCTGAGAAAATTAGACTAGGAAATGAAATACTAAAAGTTTTGGCAATAAACTAGCTGATGATGGCAGCAGTACTACGGACGAAAATTGGAGACTAGTTATGGCAACAGAAGCCTTTCTAAAACACAAAACAAAAAACATAAAGAACACGCAGGCTGGTGTTTGGAAGCCTTTCCGGAGGTATTTGTCTGAAGTGGAGCCTTATGTGGATATGAGACATGAACGATAAGCAGTTCAGATAAGAAGCAGAAGAATTTGAAATATGGCACTAGAGAAGAATGCTGAAGATTAGGCGAGCTGATGCAATAACCAATTAAGAGGTCCTGAATCGAATTATGGAATAGTGAAATATATGGACCATCTTGATCAAAAGAAAGGATCAGTCGAAAGAACAAATCTTGAGACATGAAGGAATCGTCAGTTAGGTAATGGAAGTGGCAGGAGACCAGTTGACGAATACAATAAGCAAGTTCAAATGTCTATAGGTCGCAGTATGTACGAGGGCTGTTCGGAAAGTACGGTCTGACTGGTCGCGAAATGGAAATCACAGCGAAAATCAAAAATGATTTACTTGCAAGAGTTTGCTACACCTTTCAACTACCTTTCTACACATTTGCCGCTCTGAATGAAACATTTGTATTAACATTGTACCAACTTTCCAATAACCTGGTCACAGAAGGCAGATGCCTGTGCTTGCTACCAATTCTCTACAGTGAACTGCAGCTTGTTGTCTGTTCCAGATTATTGTCTTCATATCCAGCGGTTCATGTGAGCAGAGAGGAAACTCTGAGGGAGCCAAGTCTGGGCTGTATGGTGGGTGACGAAACACTTCCCATCGAAAACACTGTAGGAGCCACCTCATTGCCCCTGCAGTGTGCGGCCAAGGATTGTCATGACGGTTAAGTTGTGGGGCTGTATGCAATTAGGTGAAATGCCTCAAAGGCAATCATACTTGGTGGGACATACCGTTTTCCAGGCTTCTTTACACGCTCTCTGTGCGATCAGAATTGAAAAGAGCGACGTGATGCGATCGATGGTCATGCTAGAGACACCGTCCGATACAGACTTTCACTGTCGTTTACATTTCGTAATCGATTGGACCTTACTTTCTGAGCTGCCCTTGTATTTACCAGGAAGATAATTTCAAAGTACACAGTATCGGGGGAGCCGTATCAACCGAGTCTTCAGACTGAAGACCACAACAAAAAATATATGCTCTCCACCAGATGGTCAAGAACCTGCTGGACATGTGTGTCCCATTCGTCGGCAGCTGTTCTCCTGAAGTCACCTGGGGGTCTGAAAATGGTCCATTATATGACGCACTGCCAATTTTAACTAGTGTACAGCAATATAAATACGTTTCAGGTCAGAAGATACTGGAGTCCATTCCATTCCATTTCGTTGAGTTTTGCCTCTTGGAGGAAGATTTTCTCACCTTGCTACGATATGCTCGTGCATTATCGTCCTCAAACATTAGCTTACCATCACAGTGTTGAGCCTGTCCCGACACTACATAAGCCTCGAAGTACCCTTCACAATGTTGTCAGGCGTCCGGTATCTGTGAAAATTATGCACTCATCAGTGAAGAGAGCAATAGGCCACTGAGAATAGTTGTCCTCTCGTGATCCCTTGTCCAGAATCTACATGTGCCACAGTGCTATAGAATTTGCAATATTATTAAAGTTATTCGTAATGGACGCCTGAACCATGTTGAGATGCTTGCCATCAAAAAGGCACTGCACAATATGTTTTCCGTTCTCCTCTGGGTACTAGAGAGATGTGGTCATTGGGTGGAGTTACTGATTGCGGACGAACACCAAGTGGTATAACTTCAATGTTTGGGTCTCACGACAGCTGTTTCAGGTGTGGCTGCAAGAGAAGGATCATGGTGGTGCTGATACCCTTCACAGAACAATCAATCAACAATATTTTAAAATATATTTTCCAGATTTTAATCAGATCTGTGGAGAATAATGTAGGACGAAAACACAACTACTCGAAAATGGCAAAAATTCAATCTTTTAGCCATCGGTCTAGGAGCTAGGCCACGTGTATGTATCTGAGCGGCTACAAGAAACCTCCCAGCTAGCTAACGGCTCCGGTCCACATGGTGGCCACAGCTACCACCAAGAAGAAATTCGTCATATTCGTGAGTCCAAGGAAATGTAGTAAGGCAAGATAGAAAGGGAAATACCTTCGACTACGTAAAAAAATAACAGAAAGATCACATCTTCCAAACATTGGAGGAAACTAAAGAAATGTCCCGCGTTTCCCCAATTTTCATGTTTCAACAGCTATAGAGTGTAGACCTTTGTTCAGAAAATTAGTGCTGTTTGAAATACTTATAATTCTAAGCCCATACTTCTGTTTTATGTCATGTATATTTTGAAGTTGTCAAATAAAAATGTTTTGGTATGGGATCCACTTGCCGGCCGGTGTATCCGAGCGGTTCTAGGCGCGTCCGCTACGGTCGCAGGTCCGAATCCTGCCTCGGGCATGGATGTGTGTGATGTCCTTAGGTTAGTTAGGTTTAAGTAGTTGTAAGTTCTAGGGGACTGATGACCTCAGATGTTAAGTCCCATGGTGTTCAGAGCCATTTGAACCATTTGGAATCCACTTGGTGTAAACAACCTTCTTTCTGATTATGGGATGCATTCGCAGATTGAGAATACGATATTACATCAGCTGTATAGCTTACTACAGACACATGAAAATTTGTGCCAGATCCGGGCTCGAGCCCGGATTTCAAGCTCATGTAGAGATGCCGTATTGACCACGTCGAATATCTACACACGCAACCAGGACCGAATCATACTTCGATATGTCATAAGTGTCAGCGTCCCACGGTGCTTGCACACTGTTCATGTGATTCCCGTACAAGAAGAGAACTTTTCCTCATCAGTCTGCCTTGTTTTGACATGAAATACAGGTAACGCCGTGCCTTTATTTGACAGTGTCTGTATAGTTAGATGCAAATGTACTTCAGAAATGCAGGCACGTAAAGAAACAGACAATGCTGACGACCTACAGCCTTATTAAATTATGAAATGTATTTTCAAACTGTGAATTCGATATTACATCACCTGGATGGTTAACTACAGAGACATTAAAATTTATATGTCAAGGGCAGTTTCATCTAACTATACAGATATTGTCAAATACACACGCTTCACTTATTACGACATGTTGAAGTTTGGGTCGCGCGGAAGGTGTGCACGGATAGCCGAAGTCGCTGAGATGGCTGCTCCCGATATGTGGCGGATCCGGGTTCGAGTCCCCGTCATGTGTAAATTTTCAGGTGCCTGTAGTAAAAACTACAGCTGGCGTAATATCGTATTCGCAGCCTGTGAATACGTTTCATAATTTAATAAGGCTGTAGATCGTTAGTAGTGGCTGTTCCTTCAGACATGCATATATTGCGTTTGCATCGGACTATAAAGGCATTCCACTAACTGTACTTTTCTGCTTTCAGGCAGACAGGTTCGTTGAAGTTTCAGCATTACCAGGTTTTTTCTGCTTTGTTATCTTTATATTACATAAAATGAAATTTATATTTTGTATCTGCACCTGTAAAAATTTGAATTTTTAGGGAAGTATTTACAGTTTCGTAACTGGACAAGGTTTTTTTTTATCTATGCTTTGCTACTACTTGCTGTGATTTTTCTGGATTTCGGTTCACTACTTTATAATAGTTTTTCATTCACAATTTGTCATCTTCAACCACAGAGAACTTAATGCAGGAAGTCATTTACTTCGAAAATTTGTTACTGGTAATAAACTAATTGGGGCTAGTGTCGTCTGGCAGTTTTTGTAGAACAGAGACCAAAGTAACATCGCAGAGGGCTGTGTATTTTATTATTATAGCTTTTCATTCAACTACGGCTTTCAGTAATTGACAGATTTTCTCAGTTATTAACTTTTGTGGGGAACTGTTGCTGCACGTCAGAATTTTTAGGCTACCGTTTGTTTCTGTTGGTATCCATTTCATATCCATAAGGTCTTTTGCGAATGTAGAATGGCAGCGATTACTTTTTAGTGTTCTCAAGTGCTCGGTGTACCTAATACTGAAATATCTGTTGGTCTATCCAACATAAATTGAATTGACATCCTGACAAGTTAGCTGGAAAACACCATATGTGTTGCGTTGTCGAAGCTGTGTTCAGATCTTCCCCAGAATCGAACGTTGAAACCAATCTAGGAACGGCAGACACAACACTGTACAGAAGCCGCATTGTCCAGTTAACGATTGGTGATAGCATGTGCACTCTACGTGCAGGAAACACTTCTAAACACTCTCTTCTCTGAAAAACAGCTGTACCTATCTCAGTGGCTCGACAGTAAAATAAAATATATTAAAGGCAGAGTTCGTAACTGAATGAGTAGTATACACGATATGGTGTAAAATTATTGAAACAGACACCAATGCGCAACTGATTGCCAGTTTTTCGTATAAGAGTAACCCCTCTCAATGTAGGAACCTGAATAGGGAGAGGAGGACCTGTGATCGATTTTCACGTGCATTCTGCGTCTCTTTCCATAGACATTTTTCTCCGTACCGAAATTAATGGCAATAGAAGTGTTAATAATGTAGATAAGGCAATAAGAAATAATAAAAATGCATGTAAATAAATTTCTCATACAGGTTGTGTTAGTGAGTAATTAAAATCTTAAGCTCAGTCATTTCACTATCACTGTTTTACTGACAATGTTACGAATGCTCACACAAGCAACAGTTGTAAAAGTTTCCTATTTTTCGACCAATATGCGTTTTCAGAACCCAGCTTCTCAGCTCCTCGTTAATGGGTTGGGTTGTTTGGGGGAGGAGAACAGATAGCGAGGCCATCGGTCTCATCGGATCAGGGAAGGAAGGAAGTCGGCCGTGCCCTTTCAAAGGAACTATCCCGGCATTTGCCTGGAGCGATTTAGGGAAATCACGGAAAACTTAAATCAGGATGGCCGGACGCGGGATTGAACCGTCGTCCTCCAGAATGCGAGTCCAGTGTGCTAGCCACTGCGCGACTTCGCTCGGTGCTCAGAACCCATATAGGGTGATGAAAAATGTTCCATTATGAATTATCTATCGATCCCGTCATTTATGAGTCGATTGCGTCTCGTGAAATTTAGGGATGATTTTCTCAAAAACAGGCGGATAGTGAGGAAATTTATCTTACGTATTAGAGTGGTTCATGTTAGGTGCTACACTAGCGTCCTACAAGACATAAGTCGAATCAATTGGGGTGTCTGAGTTCTTCCCCTCGTCAGGACTTAATTTAGCTGAACAAATGGGGCCCGTGAAGGGGGAAAGAGAGTTTCTTCAGACAACAAAAGCTATCTGGAGATGTAGGGTGGCGTGTAATGCGTTTTCCTATATCGGCGAGCTTAGATATCTTGTGCTTTTTTTCTCACTTTTTTCTGTCCAAGTCGTTTTACATTTGTGGTATTCATACGAATTCATGCTGCCAATAATACCAGCAATTCAGCAATTTTTGGTGTATCCGCATGTTACAGACCGGATTGCAGAGTACATCAACTTTACAAGAAAATCGCCAGGCTGATGCGTCTTACACCCACAGGAGTGGCTGTCTACACACGTCGGTGCGGAGCATTTTCCACGATTTGTTGCGTCGGTGGCTGCTGCTGTTGACTGCAACTCTCAGAGTGCTGTCTGTTCGGCTAAAGCAAATGGCGTGCTGCACGTTCCATTCCAGTCCAGCCAAGGAAGCGTTGACAACCTTCCAAGAACCTCGCTTCCATCGCCGCTACTTAGAGCCGAGACCACTGCGCTATTAGACGGACCTGCATGTGTTAGCAACTTAGACAAAGATACGACCATTATCCTCTTCGTTCACGATTTTTTTCTCCTTAAACAGCCGTATTTTCCTCTTATAGACCGATGGCCTGTGATTGTGGACCTTCTAGTTCTTATTTTTAACACCAGTGCACACCACCTTACAAGGAAAGATTCGTGTGTTAGATTACAGTTGGTGGTACACAGTAAATACGAGGGTAAGTCAATTATTATCCGCAAAGTAGTTATAAAATTTTATTGCAATCAAATAGAAAACTTACAAGAACATCATTTTTGACTGGGTCCCCTTGCAGTTCAACGCACTAGGTCCATCGCTGTACAAGCTTCCTGATGGTCTCGTAAAAGGAGGTTCTCTGTTGAACTGCGAGCCAAGAATGCACCGCTTCTTTCACTGCTTCGTCCGAGGCAAATCGACGGCCCCTTAATGAATGTTTGAGTGGATCAAATAAGTGATAGTCAGAAGTGGCATGATCGGGACTATATGGTGGATGATCCAGTACTTCAAATTTGAGTTTCTGGAGACTTTCAGCAGTGTTGGCAGCACTATGCGGACGGGCATTGTTGTACAACAACACAACATCTTTTGACAGCAATCCTCGGTGTTTGCTTCGAACTGCAGGCTTTATCGTGGCAGTAAGCATCTCACTGTCACATACACTGTTTATTGTTGTGCCCCTTTCCTCATAATGTTCCAGTACTGAATCTTGCGCGTCCCAAAAAAGCGTAAGCGTCAGTTTTCCTGCGGACGGTTGGCTTTCGAACTTTTTCTTGCACGGCGAATTTGGATGTTTACATTCCATACTCTTCCGTTTACTCTCCGGCTCGTAATGATGGATCCATGTTTCGTCACCAGTAATGATCCTGTCTAAGAAGTTGCCCCCTCGTTACCATACACAACTGTGTGAGTTGTTTTGGGACCCATATTGAACAAACATTATGAAACCCAAGTCTGTTGTGGATGACTACGTAGGCAGAACCATGACTAATTTACAGACGATGTGCCACATCGTCATTAGTTAATCGTCTGTCAAAGAGAAGCATTTCAGGTGAACGCTCAATGGTTTCTTCATCTGTGGTGGCAAACGGTCGTCCGTCTCCTTCATTGTGCGTAACACTTGTGTGACAATTTCGGAATTTTTCAATCCATTCGTAGAGACTGCGTTGTGGCAAGACGCTGTTCCCGTACAGTACCGTAAGTATTCGATGAATTTCGGCCACTGATATGGCTTTCGACCACAAAAAACGGATCACTGAACGTTGCTCTTCTTTGTGAAAATAGAGAGTAGAGCAGCCATGATTAACAGCACGGCAGCAAAAACGACTATAACATAGCAGCTTGAAAATTGCAAAGGTATAACAACAAATAAACAAAGCATGCGTCATCAACGTAAAATGACAGTAGTACCAAAACAAACAAAAATATAACTAAATCGCGGATAATAATTGACTTACCCTGTAGTTACCTCTACAAATTTAAAAAGTTTGTAAATAATTATCATCCCTAAATATTAGACTGATAATCTGTGTTTCTTATCTAACGTTCACAAAATAGTCTAGATGTTAAAGAGGTAATTCATATTTCTTGTGTTTTGTTTGTTATTATGAAATAACCTAATTTTTCAAAGTCCTCTTACATGGACGTCAGTTCATAATGAAAATCTGCTAACATGATAATTGCTAATTTGTAATAATTTAATTTAATAAATTAAATTTGAGAAATTAAATAAACGCTTTTGTACACTGCAAAGTAATTTATGAAATAAGAACTGATGAGGAATTAGAATCTCTTCTTTATGATAGCAATACCAAATTATCTGATTGGGAAGATGACGAATTTTTGACTGAAGATTGTTCTGATGAGATATTATACAAAATGTGAATAAAAACCCCAAGAATTGCATTGCAACCATTTTCAGAAGTTAGGTCTTACAGTGTTGGGCAAATATCAACATTTCTTAAGGCAAGGAATGCCTCAAACTCTATGGAATGTGGCTGCAATTCCAGGATAAGAGACATGAGTGTAAAATGTTGAATGTACTTAGGTACTGTGAAAAATAGTTGTTTTGAAGCTTATCATGAAACATTCCATGAAAACTCATTAACTGGCAGTCACAAATTGTTCCTTGCCAGAGATTATGATTACTATTTCCTTCCATGCGTGAAGTTGTTTTAAGGCATTAACGAAAACCTTCATTGCAAATCACATGGTGAATACCAAACGTACATGAAGGTTTTGGAAGATGATTTCATCCCCATTATCCAAAGTGACCCCACCGAAGTAGGAGAGTGTTTGATGTCCTGCAGGAAAATTTTGCCCACCGCATTCTGGTTCTGGGATACCCAGAGGCCACTTGCATGGGCCTCGATTAGCCGTCATATTCTGTGGATCTGAACACACGCCACTCCTTTTCGTGGGGCTATACTGAAGACAAAGTGTACAGCAAAACCCCGAAACCACTGCTGAGCTGGAAACAGGAGGCCATCGACAGCATCGATGTTCCGACACTCCAGCGCGTCATGCAGAATTTGGCTATTCGTCTGCGCCACGTCATGATGGCAGGGATATAGCACATGTCATAACCGAAATCCGAATACCTGTAGTGAAGTTTACGTGTTGAATAAAGTGTGTGCACGGCGTAGTTTGTAAGTAATTTACTCTTGTTTTATTTATATATATATATATATATATATATATATATATATATAAAATTCAATAACTGTATGTGCACCCCCATTTATGCTGTAGCGAATCATCAAAAAATATTTCATTTAATTTGTGGCATGTTTGTTCATAACTTTGCAGGAAAATATAAAAAGAATAATTTCCTGTCATTTTTTTTAATCTCAGGAGTGAAGAGATTAATCTGACATACTAAGCCAGCACTGTTGCTCACACGGCATCACGTTATCAATGTTACCATCAGTATGTATCGTATTATAGATCAGATTGCGAAATTAAATCGCCGCGTCGAGAAACATCGTGACATCAGGGACACTACAATTGTCGATGCTTTTGCTAGGAATGCCAACCACCATGGGACAAAGGACCCTCACCAAGATGTGCAGGCCGGCAGGGGTGGCCGAGCGGTTCTAGGCGCTACAGTCTGGAACCGCGCGACCGCTACGGTCGCAGGTTCGAATCCTGCCTCGGGCATGGATGTGTGTGATGTCCTTAGGTTTGTTAGGTTTAAGTAGTTCTAAGTTCTAAGGGACTGATGACCTCGGATGTTAAGTCCCATAGTGCTCAGAGCAAATTGAACCATTTTTTTGTAATGTGAATCTCCAGGATCTCGCGGTCTACTGAATAATTCATTGTATTCCATGGTTGCAGCCAGTCCTCGTTACCAAACAAGAAATCTCATCCGAGTAACTCGCATCCGTCTTCAGGCAGAATATCAGATGAATTGTCAGGCTTGGTAGTGAACTTCGTCTGGCTTCAAGCCCTGATCGACAGTGAGTATTCAGTATGTCCGCAGAAATTCAGGATTAACATCAAAGTACGCAGTAAGAGAACAAGATTACTACGTTCCCTACTCATTCTAACGTAAAAGTATGTTCGTTAGCACTTTCAGCACAGTGGAATTTTTCCGCCGAGATATTGTTGGAGATGCTATCACTTCATGTCACTGTGTGCAATTTGTTTGCTTACCTTAAACACTAGCAGCGTTTTCGCATACCGCTCCAAGATAATTATGTGACAGTGCGGAGTACATTACAATAAATTGAATTAGAATAAAACAGCAGCGAAACCGTTCGCGTGAATAACTCATCAACTAACGGCTGTTTGCAGTTTTACTCAAGTTCATTTTACCATGACTTTCTGCGGCTGTAACTGTCCATTTTATAAAGTTGTTTGTTAATTAAAGTATTAAGTTCATACTATTTCTCAGCAACAATCACCTACATTATCACCACGTTTGTTGGGCTTCATGGTGTCTAGAAGAGGTGGCGAGGCAAGAAACGAGCGTATGTCCATCAGAAACAATGGGCAGATATTAGAGACGCCATTTGGCTCTGTCTTACCAACAGCTACGAACGTTATAGTCGGGATAAATTCTTAGGCAATGACAGACGACTACGGCATAAAGCTCGATGCTGAAAGGAATAAAACAGCCGCCGAAGTACCAGACGACAAGTGACATGATAAAATTACAACGAAGACTATAAGAGGAAACGCTGACAGGAAAGTCTCTGCAACCGACAAGTGACTGCAGGGAGAAAAATGATTGAGATAGCTCGTGTTTGAGGAAACGCTCATTGTGGATGCGATGGAGTGAGAGTAACATATATCATTTAGTTTTTTAGTGTAAACTGTATGCAAGCCAGCATATTAACTTCACATAATAATTAAGCATGTCTCATCAACTATTAGCAACTAATTTTAAAACTAATTATGAAATTTTTGTAATGAACGTACCTTACACTGTAAAATCCTAGAAAATTCCTAAAACAGTAAGAGATAGCGGTACTGTTTTTAGACTAAACGCGAAAAACTACAAATGAACAGTTCCATGTCATACTTCAATGCTGTCACACACGTTTTTGCTTTGCTACTCGTGCTACAAAACGTTGTGTTTTACAATGTCGGTACTTTTCATGGAGCATGAAGTGACTAGTGTGATGACACTCTTCCTGTCGCTGTAATTAAACTTAGCAGTGCTTAAATTTTTGAACGCGGACAGTATAGGTACCATTCACTGTAAGACAAACATTGCGAGATTATCAACTTCATAAATCATGGCTTACAGAGCAGAGCTTTCGGAATGTGGGTGGTAGTTTATATAGTCATCCAACAGGCACTAACCCTGCTGATCACACAGCAGGGAAAGTGCGGAGTTTTGTTTTGGAGAAGAGATTGAGACGTTTAAACATTCTTATCACAACTGTTATGATTTATTAGCATTCCTCACGTTAATTCTGATGGGAATTATCCTTTCCTTAGCGAAACTATGCTAGAACTAAGTGAACTAGAGCTGTTCGACGAAACCAAGTAAAATTTATACTTCACTTATATAAGTGGGGTGCTCAAAAGAAAAAGCACGAAACAACACTGTGGCTGTAACTGAAGCCTCTATTCAAAAGTAATCACCAGAGGCCTGAGCACAGCTATCCCACTGTTTCACGAGCCGAAGGACTCCCTGTTCCCAGAATTCCAGTGGCTCTGACAGCACCCAGTCCTACACCGCCGTGTAATTCAGTTCGTCCTCCGAGTTGAAGAGCTACTCTTTGCGATCTTGTTTTTGCAGCCCAAACACAAGGAAGTCTTAGGGCGATATGTGCTGGCTGTAGGGCAGTCGCTCAGGCCGCTCCCCCTTGAACTTGGCCGTTACAGTTTGTGTGACATTGGAGACATGTGGACCCGCGATATTGTGGAGCAGAATCATTCTCTCCGTGAGTAGCCCAGGCTGTTTGCTCTTGATGTACTTGGGTACGCTATGGAGTGTCTCACAGTACACGTCACTCTTAATGGTTTTTCCGTATTCGAGGACGTCAATAAAGAGGATGAGCATCGCCTTGCCTGCTGAGGGTACAGCTTTGAATTTCTTAGGGGAAGGTGACGAACAGGTTCGCGCCGCTAGATGTCTCACTACGTTATCCCTAAGTGCCATATGCAAATCCCTGCCGGTTTGTTTGTCATAAGGTTTCATAAAAAATGATAGTCGTAATTGTTGTTACAGCAGGAGATTAGACATATTGTTGGAAGCTGATGGCAATCAAAATCTGCACTGGAAACAGATTCTCATCCTCTTTTGCGTGCGACTTCCTCCCACACGGGGTTGTAATTAATCCTACACAATTCTATGTCGTGTTTTGTTTTTTGCACACTGCAATTTGTGGTGTATTAAATTTTACGAAGACTGTTCGTATAACATGATTCTGAAATACACTGTGACAACATGTCAACATGTACTAGCTTATTACTGTCAATATTTAGTATACATTATAAAACTTTTTTTAGTGTTTTATTTATTTTTGTGTTACGAATGCACGTGTCTTGCTTATTCTATTTGTTACAGTGAAGGAAACTGAGCATCAGAAATGAAGTCAGATTTATTATTAATTAGGGAAAGCATGTCATTCTGCAACAGCTATTTTTTGTTAAACATAGTGCAACGATCGGAACTGAACAGGTTCTAGTGTCTCCTTTTATTACCACCAATAACTTGCATTTTAAAGCAGGTGCCGTTGCCATGTTATCGAATTTAAGATGGTATTTGGAGTGTTGTCACTTCCTTACTTGGCAATAGATAAAGTCCTTCTTCAAACAGATTACTGCATTTGCTTCAGTAGAGATATACAATAATTAAATGCTATATTGTAGCTGAAATTATGACAATGGCCAGTGGCTGATATTATAAAGTAGTATTAATGTGTTTTTATGTCATTTCTTCTGATTATATGCTTCACGAAAACTTTTACATAAAGTAGCAAGCACAAAATGAAGTTCACACTTTGGGTAAAATCAGCGAAACTAGACAGAAAGGAGAAGTTCAGATGGTATGCTTCATGCTCTGGAGCATCTCTACAGTTAACGTACTAAAACAGTAAAGGAATGTAGGTATTTAGAACCTGTTGTATCCTGAAACTGTTGCCTGGTGCGCTTCCGTACAGTATGCGACTAGTATAAACTAGCGTTGCGTGATAATACAAGTACCTCTAAGCTGTAGTCGGTCACACTGTCAGCACTAAGATTATTATCTATCACTTATCCTGTCACCTTTGGCGACGTTTGTTAATGTAGAAAATGCTGAGCTGCACCATCTTTCAGAGGACACATTAAACTCTAGGTCCCCCTGTACCTAGATGGGTAAGTAATTTCTTAGGTCAGAGGAAGGAAACGGCATACCATCTCCCATAGGGCCACGCTGGTAAAACACAGTGGCGTTCAAATCAACCTTTGGGTTGATGAAAAGTTTATCTTTTATTGCAGATTACTCCTCATCTTTCAGTAGCACTCGACAGAAGTGGTCCTTTGGCACTACGCTGACTCTGAATTGATTCTTGCTTCGAAGATATTAAATATCTGGTAAGATACACAATTGCGAACCAGTCGAGATCACCGGGCATGTTAAGGAGCGGCTTCTGGGTTGGAAAAGTGCGTCGGTCCTGGATCGAATCTGTCCGTCAGATTAACGACAAGGGCCGGCCTGGATGTAGTTTTTACTTGGTTTCCCAAGTCTCAGTGGGTGAATTCCGGGCTGGTACCGACCTTTTGCTTCACTTACACGATCCGCCAGCATTCAGAATACTTTCATGCACTTACACACGTGTAACACGACATGCAGACAGTTGGGATACTTACACACATACTGAGGGATAAATATATGGTGACAGGAAGGGCATTCGTCTGCCGTGCGGAGAGGCCACGCGGTTTGAGGTGCCGTGTCACGGACTTCGCGATCTCTACCGCCGGAGGTTCGAGTTCTCCCTCGGGTATGGGTGTTTGTGTTGTTCTTAGCATAAGTTAGTTTAAGTAGTGTGTAACTCTAGGGACTGATGACCTCAGCAGTTTTGTCCCTTAGGAATTCACACACATTTGAACATTTTTGGCATTCGGCTACTCCTTAAATAAGCCACATCAAATCTGTTAACAACAATGCCGACCCTGCTCTGATGCAGGACAATTGAACAAAAAAGTAAGAAGTATCTAATGGTGTGTATTACAACAATAATAATTCTTAATTTTGTCTTAAATTTTGAATCAGCGTTTCCTGCACGAAATTTGCTTTTCGAATGATGTCTTTAGCCATGACTGTATATACAGTTTACGAATATTGCTGATATCCCGCCATTCTCGGTACCCAACGTGAGACGCCATTAGGTCACCCCAGATTCAAGCACGCGACAACTTCTTTGCTGTATGTATCGGCTGGTTTCCTGGACACTCACGTTCTTGCTGTTTCTGTTAAGAGTGACACTGGAGGGGTACTCTACACTCTGGTAGCCTTACAGTTGCTTACGCCCTCTCTGTTGACCTCAACACGACGAGTCGCTTCACATACCTACTTACCGTGCTGGAACACAAGCGAACGTATATAAAATGTAAGTTCATAGGACGTCACGTTCGGTAAAATGCTTTGGTACATAGATTACTATCACATGAAATGAAGTAGTTAGAGATGAGTTTTTGACTGGCTTTCTATGTCCATCTTTCTGTGATCTCAGTTGCAGTTTCATTCCACAATATAGCTGAATGCTATAAAAACTTAAGTTGAAATGAGATACAAAAACAACAAATTTGTGGTCTTTGAATCGCAGAATCGTCAAGTGGAAACAAATACCAACAACAGATTTGGCTCTGAGCACTATGCGACTTAACTTCTTAGGTCATCAGTCGCCTAGAACTTAGAACTAATTAAACTTAACGAACCCAAGGACATCACAGACATCCATGCCCAAGGCAGGATTCGAACCTGCGACCGTAGCGGTCGCTCGGTTCCAGACTGTAGCGCCTAGAACCGCACGGCCACTCTGGCCGGCAACAACACATTTCGTCTCTAAACTGTTATCAATAAACTGAAACAAAACTTCAGTGGCATTACGCTAAATCTTTCGATGAACGACTGGGGATCTTAAAAGTCCTCTCATTTTTCCGTTTCAGAACTTAGAGCTTCAGTCGTCGTCTTTTTCTCGTTACAATGAGTAATTCGGGTTTGGTGTCCGTTTAAGATAGGAGAATATCTAACTGAATTCAGCTCCCCCTTCGCGGGCAAGGAAAAAAAAAAAAAAACAGCGGGGGGGAGTTAATGTTACTCCCCACTCCCCCATTACTTATTACACTCACTGTCAATAAGTTCTGAAGTCGGCTGTCTTTGGTTGTGTGTTGACGGTAGTGCTTACAGAGGAAGCGAGTAAGTGAATGAGTTTACATCTCGCATTACTACGCTGAAGATATGAAAATATGCAGGTGTCAGATTTTTCCTAACACTCCAGTTGTAAGATGTTGTAAATGATATGCAAATTAACTTTTCCTGTAGAAAATTCGGCAGTGGAGTGGTATCTGTCCACCAGTAAACTCTTTAAGCTTATCTTTAGTTGTACCGTATTAGTACTTAAATTTTCATGGCAGTCGGAAGGATACGAAAAATGTGTTCCTTAGTGAAGAAACCCTTCTGGACGAAAGTATTGTCAGTGTGTGGGTGTTATGTTGACAAGCTGCGCAATGGATTGATCTGACAAGTACCCTTTGGCTCCTGTAAGAAGCAATTTCCACCCCACACTACTACAGAAGTCCGACAGATGCTCCTAATGTACCAAAAAGAAATGCCTGAAAAACTTTCAGCAATAAATATCTTCTGGAGTCATCCACTGTAAGGAAAAGACACAAAAATATTCTATTTTTTACGTAACTAATGGGATACTTGGGTACTGGAGTATTGCTAGTTAGTGTAAGAAAAACATTAAACGAACGGAAAATATTATTTACTGCAAAATTTAAGAAAATCAAGTGAAACTTTCATTTATAAACTGATACACAAATTTCCGGGCTCTTTTCAGAATAGGAGGTTACCTCTTATGGATAGGAATCCTGTTAATGACATTTAAGAATGTTATTTACTCGGCAGAATGGCTGAGAGCCGCACCTACTCAACTTGAATAATTATCTGATTGAATTTTTCTAAGTACGGTCAAGGCTGTCACGTGAGAAATGTAATGGAGTGACGTGAATGAAGTATGTTATTTGTAATGGAGAAAAGATGGGGCTCGCCTACGCTGTAGTGCACAATACTGTGAGCTGCGATGACTGCTTCCTGTGTCACTCGCTGCTGAAAAATAACAAAACTAACTCTTTCTATCTGGATTGACCTTCGCTAATCAAACTCTCACTACGCCTTGATGAAGTCAAGGACTCCTATCTGCCCCTAGTGGTACACCGGTCAGATAACCAGTCCACCGCGATGCCACTCAATGTTCGCTCGCAGGTAAGTGTGGCGGCCAACAAAGTGAACAAACGCTTAATCGCGAGCGACTCAGTATAGAGTATCCCTCCGATTTGCTAGCGACAGAGGTGCTCTCTCAGTGCAGTACTGAGTAGAGACTTTGTTCCTCGCTCTCTGCGTACACGTATGAGCGCACTCGCTCCCGCCACGTGTTCCCGCTACAAGATTTTCACCGGAACGACTTCCCTCCATGCAAAAAACGAAAGGGTATATCATCTGCTATCTTTCCCTCACTCCTCCGGCTCATTGCGTCAGAAACAGTCCACCAGTCAGCGTTACTCTTACAAATAGGAGAGTGGCTAAGCCGACCAATCTGGAAATATACAGCATCTGTGTTAGGCGTTTACTGTCCACTTGTAAGAACTATGAAACTTCGCACTAGGTCCGTCAAAAAAATGTGTAAGCTGGGGCTCTCCCAAACAATACAGCGGGTTTTGCTTTTAAGGTTAACATGCAGGCCATTATCCCTTTTCTCTGGCAAAAACTGTTTTGGTCTGTGGGCGGTCGGCCAACCAGCACAGCTGCATACCAACTCACCCTCATATGGACTTTCCAGCGGACTGGTTGCCTCTGCCGAACAAAAACTTCTGTGGCCGTCGTGTCTTGAATGTCTGTGTACACCAGCCTCGACTTTTTAATTTCGGTGCACACTTGCGATTTCTTTATTAGATTTGCATATCGATTAAATGGAAGTATGTAAAATTGACTCTACCCTATCGAGTTTGGGCTCGAATGGAACGTCTTGATACGCAGAATACGATGGTGAGGTCGGAATATGTAAGAAATGAAGGCCAGGAGACCACGCCACCTTACAGTATGTGGCATTAAACTTCATATACATTATTATTTGTGGTACTTATTTGATGACCTGAGCTGACGGTTTGTTAAGAAAGGATATTACATTGGTGAGTAACAGTTAATGACAAAAACATCTTCGCATGATGTGATACTGCCGAGTAACACAGCTGGGTGAAACTTGGGGCCGGCCGAAGTGGCCGTGCGGTTAAAGGCGCTGCAGTCTGGAACCGCAAGATCGCTACGGTCGCAGGTTCGAATCCCGCCTCGGGCATGGCTGTTTGTGATGTACTTAGGTTAGTTAGGTTTAACTAGTTCTAAGTTCTAGGGGACTAATGACCTCAGCAGTTGAGTCCCATAGTGCTCAGAGCCATTTGAACCATTTTGAAACTTGGGCTGCACAACGAGACAACTGTTGCAGTATAGTACACAAGGCAACCGAAAGAAATGCACCATGAGAAGAACAAAATGACATCGAAAGACAATAGTTTCACTGAAGTCAGTGCAAAGGGTGATGATGGCTGGACAGCACAGTACATGAAACTTCCTGGCAGATTAAAACTGTGTGCCCGACCGAGACTCGAACTCGGGACCTTTGCCTTTCGCGGGCAAGTGCTCTACCAACTGAGCTACCGAAGCACGACTCACGCCCGGTACTCACAGCTTTACTTCTGCCAGTACCTCTCCGCTGCAGAGTGAAAATCTCATTCTGGAGCACAGCACATGTTCTACAACGTGCTCCCATGTTGGGCCACAACGTTGATGTTGTTGTTGTTGCGGTCTTCAGTCCTGAGACTGGTTTGATGCAGCTCTCCATGCTACTCTATCCTGTGCAAGCTTCTTCATCTCCCAGTACCTGCTGCAGTCTACGTCCTTCTGAATCTGCTTAGTGTATTCATCTCTTGGTCTCCCTCTGCGATTTTTACCCTCCACGCTGCCCTCCAGTACTAAATTGGTGATCCCTTGATGACTCAGAACATGTCCTACCAACCGATCCCTTCTTCTGGTCAAGTTGTGCCACAAACTCCTTTCCAATTCTATTCAATACCTCCTCATTAGTTATGTGATCTACCCATCTAATCTTCAGCATTCTTCTGTAGCACCACATTTCGAAAGCTTCTATTCTCTTCTTTTCTAAACTATTTATCGTCCATGTTTCACTTCCATACATGGCTACACTCCATACAAATACTTTCAGAAACAACTTCCTGACACTTAAATCTATACTCGATGTTAATAAATTTCTCTTCTTCAGAAACGCTTTCCTTGCCATTGCCAGTCTACATTTTATATCCTCTCTACTTCGACCATCATCAGTTATTTTATTCCCCAAATAGCAAAACTCCTTTACTACTTTAAGTGTCTCATTTCCTAATCTAATTCCCTCGGCATCACCCGACTTAATTCGACTACATCCCATTATCCTCGTTTTGCTTTTGTTGATGTTCATCTTATACCCTCTTTGCAAGATACTATCCATTCCGTTCCAACGTTGATAAGGAGTTTGTAACTTTTCCATTGCTTAATCTTGTGCTCTCAAACTGTCGCAAACAGAGCTGCTGTTCTTGGTACTTGTGTCTCTATATTGTTGTCCTGAACATTACAAATAGTGCCATCACAGAACACTGTCTGATAAACTAGTCACCAAAAGTGACACTGAATAACTGCATTTTTTACTAACTTCAACATTACTATTGGAAACCTTATTATATGTTATATGAGACTGTTCTGTGAAACTACGTATAGTGCAAGAGTGTACAGTGCTACAATGCGTGACCTCACGATACAGTACGTGACTTGTAATTACCGAACTGAAATAAACTTTAACTATACTGACAGTGATAACGAATTCTGAAAAGCTCTCTGCAAATGATCTAACTGTAACCTGATTTTATCATTGCTCACAGTTTTGCTCGACAAATACCTGTCTAAAGCGTATTTTATGGTTAGTCAAAAAGCATTAGCTAATTAATGTTTCATCACATGCAAGAAAATAACCAAGATGAATCTTTCAGTGATAGGTTTTTGTTACATATATTAGTTTTAATATACGAGGTGATACAATTAATAAAATGTCTGGGCTATTACGGTGTGGTCGAATGGAATTCGCCTTAAAACCCAAAATTTCGCCCCCATCTGTAGAGGACATTTTGAAAGGGGGGCGCAGCTTTTTCGACTTTCCGATACACACCCTGGCTCACTAGGGTCAAATCCATTCGACTACAGCGTAATAGCCCGGAACATTTTATTAACTGTGACATTTCCAGCCGTGAACGCTTAAGTTTTACATGTGAGGTGGTATCCAAAAAAATTGGAATTGTTTTTTAGAGGCTACATATTTTGAAATTGTTTGCAAAACAATCTTAACACCTTCGAAATGCTCTCCATTACAACTAGAACATTAGTCTCACCGGTGCTTCCACAGTTGGAAACATTTTTTGTAGTCAGCTTTAGAAATGGCTGACAGTTCCTCCCCCTCTTTTTTTCTTGATTTCTTTAGTGTTGTCAAATCTGTGTGCTTTCATGCGAATTTTCATGCATGGAAATAAGAAAAAGTAGCACGGACCCAGGTCAGGCGAGTAAAGTGCGTGAGGCAACGGAACCACGCCATTCTCAGCTAAAAAAGTGTCTAACAGGGATGACTGTGTTTGCAGATGCGTTGTAGTGGTAGAAGAACCCTTTTCATTCACAAACCGTCCGTTAAAACTCTCTGAACCGAGCTCCAAGGTAAACCACTAATCTCTGAGATTTGATCAACTGTCTGCTGACGGTCTGTGAGCACACGCTCTCGAATTTTTTCACTACCTTCGCCGATTGGGCAGTTGATGGACGTTCAGAACGACGTTTGTCATCAATCGACATGTCGTCATTTTTAAATCCAGCAAACTATTCACCACTCTTGCCAAGCTATTTTCAACATTAAAAAGTTTCAGCAGTATTTTTACCTCGTAGAAAACAAAATTTCATAACTGCACGTTATTCACTTAAACTTGACATCAAAAAAGAAACAAAACATGAGTGAGCCACATGTCAGCCTCCCAACTTAAACTTGAAGACAATGGATTTATCACTCCTTTTATTCCGTTTCCGGGAACGTGTAGAAAATGAACCCTGCTATCAGAAACATTACATTCTCTTCAAACCACCCCACCGCTAACGCAGCTCACGTTGATAATGAAAGTTTCTCTCATAATATCAGCACCAGAGGATGACAAGTTCAGATTAAAACAGCATCAGCTTTCGTTTCGAAGGACTGTTCAATAGTTCACTTTTCAACTCCCTTTCATACCCCGAATCAGTAAAATGTACAGAGCAGACACGAGCTATTTCAAATGAAAAAGACCCTGCACATCAACAAGTACTTAACTGTTTTCACTTTCGTTTCATTGTTTTTAGGAAATACATGAAACTGAATTCCTAACTTACGTAGTTGTTTGCTGTGGTTTGTACAACTGGCAATCGTGGAGATAATTATTATTCTTTTCTTAAAAACTTGCTCTAAAAATTCTCTCAGTACACTGATAATTACGGCATAGGTCTGAAGTCAATCGCCATTCATTAATAAAATTTCACTCAGCCATAAACAACGTTCTTTTCATTCGCAAACGCAATGACAACACAAAACGTTATGAGAATTGCAGGCTACCGAGTGCTGGTTAGGTTCACTCTAACGTCAGCGAGGCGTCTTGCAACGCAATTTCTTTGCTATTTACTTCAAATTTTCCCACTTTACTTTAACAAACATTCAGACGGACATAGGCTGCATACTTTTTTTAAAAAATAATGTACGGGTTTACTATTACAACTAACTGTGAGAAAAAAATGCTGTGATGTGCTGGCAAAATGTGCAGCTTATTTTTCTTTCCCGCACTCAGTATTAGCTACGATATACGAGTATTTAAATAATTCGAGAATTTATTACTCTTATATATCCTTTGTTCCTGTTCGTACTTTTAACCAGAGTTTGTATATACAACAATCTGCTGTTCCGTTTTATTGCTCGAATTCGGTATTAATAGAAAACAAGATAGTTGTGTTTATGACTCATCAGCTTCTGATTAGAATACTACCATTGAATCTAAATCGCTCGAAACTTTGTAATCCTACACTTTCGCATATTAAAACCATGCGAATGTTACTGAAGTTATCTTCAAAGATCCATCATCTGGAAAGGTCTCTCTCATAACCCGTGTATAAACTATCTCAAGCGATTTACCTGTTCATTTTAAGCAACTTCAGTTCCTGATTAAGATCTCTGCTGTACCATCAATAAACAAAACTCAAAGCCAGAAAGAGGGGGAGAGAAGACATGGATAGGGACGGTGGAGGAAATGAACGCAGAGAGGGGGAATGAGATGTACATAGAGAGGGAGGAGGAGGAGGAGGAGAAGATTAGGTTGTACAATCAATTTCCAAACGTATTTAGCAGTTGCGAAGCTTTGCTGGGTTTGCTAGTACAATATAAAAACAAAGTAGTGTGCGAACTCGGAAATGCAGTGAACTCCCTCACAGAGGCTTGCTTCGAAGTCCCTGTAAAGTTCCACGCTAAAGGCATCTCTCCCATAGGGTTCCGCATGGTTCTGACTGTTCACATAACTGCCTGATTCAGCTCATTTCGTCCGTCGAATGACTGAACAACAACTTTCGTAGCTGCCCCATACGGTCCCTTTTTCTCAAATTAGAAAACTGCATACACTTGACAAGAGTGATAAATTTATTTCGTGTCACAAAGATAAAGTAGAACGATAAAAGTGTCATGTCCGCTTGCTGCGAACTGTTAAACGAATGTTAAGTGAAAAGACCTGTCACGTCAATTAATGTGAATACGTAGCGGCTTTTTGGTTTTCAAGCCCACCACTT
Organism: Schistocerca piceifrons; assembly: GCF_021461385.2. Taxonomy (NCBI): domain Eukaryota; kingdom Metazoa; phylum Arthropoda; class Insecta; order Orthoptera; family Acrididae; genus Schistocerca; species Schistocerca piceifrons. The sequence continues at coordinate 708,515,974 of NC_060139.1, read as the reverse complement.
AGCTAGGCTGCAAGGATGATAAGAGTGGACTTTATCAGTGATGTGGTACATTATTAAATACCCTAGAGTCACTTTGGAATGCCAGCAACAACCACAGTTATTTTTCAAGAAGCTGGAGTCGCGCAACGCTATCTGAGGAACGCCACATTTACGAGCTGTCAAACTAACTATCGATACGTACAGGACCTCTCTGTAAACATTTATGGACACCTAGAATTAGAGCACTGATTTGTGTCTAAACATTTTCTGCATTTACACACATTCATTTGTCATATTCGGCGATACACTGACAGAATAGCAAATACTCAGTTTTAAGGAGGAAATAGCTGTTATCATAAAAGTGTGTCTGTGACATTTTTAATAACCATTAAATTTCATTTATTACGAGCCAAGTGTCGGTGTACTGAAGAAGTGTTTTATGTTCAGTGTTAATCGTTGAAAAGATGTACACATATTTGTTTTAAAACGACTAAGAGAAATAACATATGGCCAAAGAAGTTCGGTTAATTTAGTTACTCTCCGTTTATAAAAGCCCTTGTTTGATAAGTCTTACGGAAGTTTTCCTTAAATTTGCCCTAGACTATCACAGAAAATATAGATTTAGTTTCACTATTGACTTACTTTTAAGTGCGTCGTTTGTTCTACTACTTACGTGACGATATCACCTGCAGCAAGTAGTCACATACAGTGCTGTAAGGTCATCACAAACGTTATTACAGAGAATAAACTATGCCATCTGGAGTCGTAGCTCTTCGATTATAAGATGCGCATTCACAATGCCGGGGTGATACATTGTCGATCTCCATACGAATCCATTTCCGGTTAACTGTGCCTGTCTACTGCATCAGTCGCCCAAGGTGACACATGTAATGGCATCAGTTCCCGGACCTTCCACCCCTCTTCAGGACAGCCACAAGGCACTGCTTCCTTCCGTTTCCTATGCAGTTTTTGTGTTGTCAGTTTGACTCAACACCCTCCTGCTGTCGAATGCAGAGCGTACGATTACGATGTCACCATTTTCCTAGCCCGATACCCCACCCTCTTGAAGCAGCAACAGCTGTATACAAACAATTTCATCTTCAGGTGCTATCAAGAACGGTACATCCAAATGCGGTGCAACATTTATGGAATGATCCACATTCAGTTGCTGCCTCCATGGCAGTTAGCTAACCGTTTACAAATATCTGTCCAAGTACAATACACATTCCTCGGACTAACTCTCTTCCAAGGACTAACATTTTAACCCTTCTTATTATTCCCCAAACAGAATTATCAATAAACTCAAACAGCTAATTATCGAACATTAAGATTGCATTCTCCCACCATTCTGCACATCCACAAAGCTATAATACGACTTATCCATATTTAAGTCAGTGGTGTACGAAATCCTCTTCTTTGAAGTTCTAGCATTCCTTTGACATCTTTTGGACGACATGCATGAAGTCTTCACTTTTCCATATACTTGCCATCTGTTACACAAATCTGTAATCAGCTCCGCACATCCTACATGTCCTGCGAGTTCAGCTCCAAACTCGGCATCTTGTCACCTCCGATTTCCAGTCCTCATATACCGCCGCATTTGTAGCAATTCATCCGTCGGATGGTACACCTACGTACTGTTCATGTAGTTTTCCATCAGACCTTCACAGACTCCCACTCATCCCTTACAGGTTCAACTCCAATCACCCCATATTTCTTTCCTCCTCTAATTTACAATTCTGCAGACTGCCACGAGCATAGAAACACTTCCTATCGACCCTACATATACACATTCTGATGATGAGAGCATCTACAGACTCCCACTCCAAGGTAACTGAATCCCCCCTGGCATTCAATACTTCTGCCAAATCTAACGTACTCCCTCCTACCTTTTCCTCAAATAAGTACTCTCCTTTCTCATTTCGTGTTTCTTTTTGAACACTCTGAAATAGAAACGCCGATTTACTTTTATAAAACTTGTTTATTGCCTTTCTCTGGCAGTAAAATATTTAATAATTTTGCGAGACTGTTGTCTGCAGTTTTATATTTGACCATTATATCCAGGCCAGGGCGTCGTATGTGTAATAGTTCAGTAAAACAGAAGCAGCGAATTTCAGTTCTATTTACCTTCTTCGAGAGCGGCTATATCCAGCTGCACGAAGAGAAAAGTGCTGTCAGTAAAAGTATCTTCTCATTGCAATTACATATTCCTTTTATCACCAATGTGGCGAAGGACATGATTATTTAATCCGTGGGTTAATAAAGAATACGAAGATGGAAAAATGCTCTGTAATGCCACGATAAAATTTTCACAGTTAGCCAACTTAACCTTTAACTCTATAATTTCTTGAAATTATGTCTGAAAGAACATTAAAGAAATTGAACTATTTCCTGTCCCTAAAACGCCGACAATATGCCAGAATTACTAAATAAGACTGAGTTTTATTTAAGAGGAAATAATAATGTTTTGATATTTTATATTTTCTTTGAAACACCATAAATAAAAAATCAATATACTTCCTTTCTTACATTTCATGAGAGAGGGAAGCAAAGATACTTCTTACACTACATATCTCTCCTATATTAACACTGTCCTCATGAGTTTTGTCTACATTCCTACATTCTTTTATTAAATGTCATTTTTTAACAGAATGATGCCCACAAAAGGTACCACTCCTTGTTGCACAATTTGTTCCTTTTATGTTATCATATTTATTTCGCTAGCTTACATTACTATTTACATACTGCCATCTGTCGGCCAAAGGCTACACTTAGTCCTAGCTTTCAATCGTAGTCACAATCTTTCCCAACACAAAGCGCCATCAGAAAGTCTCATTGTTTAGCCAGCACGAATCAGGCAGTTAATGAAGCGTATCAGAATCTGGCCTTGTAGGAGGGGACGGGGAACCATAGCCTGTTAGCACTGACAAAAGTAAAATAAAACAACTATGGGCCGTCAAAGTCCCTCAGACCATACTTGCCTCTGCTTCTTTGACACCACCAATGTCCCAACCACAATGCTGGTTAGTTGACGTACCTTCCCGTCAAGCACTTTGCGACATTAAAGACATTACTACGTCCCAGTCAATCCAGCCCACTAGTTCCCCATATCTACTACCCCAAAAATTTAGTCATCCTTCCATCCTTTCTCGGTGCAGATTTCTCCTGTGCAGTTTAGTGCTGCTTTTAATAATTTCACCCCTCACCATCCCACCGCCACACCATCCTTTCCCCAGAAGTCTCAGTTTAAATAATACTGTGTCACTACACAGAGTATATAGGGAAATTAATATTAGACATTTTAACACTATAATCAGCATTAACGAATATCTTATTCAATATTACAAACAGAGGAATATGCACATACAAACACTATGAGATAATGCTAAATCCCAAACAGATTATCATCTACACAAACAATGATATACAAACTAAATTAAGGCTAGCCATTCATGTCCATTTTGATCATTGCACTGAACGATTAAAATGGAAGAATTCAGAGCAGGGACAGAAAGACAAGTAACAAATCAATAAGATGGTAGGCATTAATAAAATGTATCACTGAGACAGCAGCAGAATGTACCAGAACAAGAGAAACTGAATCGTATGATTCTATGAGAGATTACAAAGTATCCTAGCAGTCCATGTACCTCTAGGTCAAAATGGTAATTGGAGTACTTATGTGTAAAAACGGTGTGCCCACCGAATGTGTATGCCCTTCGTCATGGCTCACAAAGAGATTTATGTATCTAAACGGTCCTCGTTGACATCTTACAGGGCATCTCGGGAGTTATACCTGGAAAACACTTCAATTCTTTTGCGCAGTTCTCCCTTAATAACGTATAATGAGAACCTTCTGGTGTGGTAAGGTCTACGATTCGCAGAGGCCTTATTTGAACCATGCACAATTCACTGGCCGCGAAACTATACATCAGTCAGCAGAACAGGGAGGTGTGCTGAAGCTCCGTCCTACAGTAACCACTGATGATCCGTTATTCCTCTGTCTTCAATCTAAGAAATTAATCACGTTTCCAATGTGTCCCAATAAGAACTTCCGTTCAGGTACCGTGTCAAAATGTACTCTATGGAAAAAAAAACCGACCTTACGGCAAGCTATCCCAGGCTTATATTTCAGCAAGATAATGCCATCCCGCACACAGTGGAGAGTTCATATTGCTTGTCTTCGTGTTCCCCAAACCCTACCATGGCCATCAAAGTAGTCTGATCTCTCTCCTAATGGACAACGTTTGGAATATCGTGGGCGGGGTGTTCCAATTATCTCGGAATTTTGACGTTCTAATGCGCCAGTTGGACAGAATTTGGCATGATATCCATCGGGAGGACATCCAGCAACTCAGTTAATGCCAAGCAAAATAACTGCGTGACTAATGTTAAGAGACGGACCAATGCGTTATTAACTTTTACTGAGAGCAGACCTTTCATTCTACGTAGATTGCAGGCTAAAGTCTAGATCAGGACCAGTGGCAGTTACGGCGCTGCTTATGTTCTACTCACAGGTTGGCAACACGTCAGTCTCGAGTAGCCAGTGGGATGATTTTTCGACGTAACCAATGAGAGAAGAGAACAGAGGTAATGTATCTCTAACGCCGAAATTGTTGCCTTTTGCTGTATTGGTGAGTTTAGAGAGAAATATTATCTGGCTACGGCAGCGACTGCTATAAAGTGGACTGATTTAAAAGACTTAGTACTGCACGCCGATTTCGTCCTTCGATGTATTTCTCATGGGTTAACTGCAGAGACGCGGACATGTGTCAAATGTGGTGATGAAATGACTCTTAAAGAGACATAGGTTTTTTGTGGATGGAATGATCTGGAAGTGCATCAAAAGGCGCCACTTTGAGTAAGTAGATCAATGTATTTAACTTAATCATCGGAGAAGGTAGGTGGATCAATGTTTATTAATAACATAGTACACGTTCGGTACATTAATAAACATTGATCCATCTACTTTCTTCCATGATTAATTATGAAAACATTGATCCACCTTCATTCTCCCTCGATTTGATTAAAAAAATGGATCCATTTACTCACTGTGCTGGAGCAGATCGATTGCTGAGCAACACAGAGCAGAGATATATTTCACTTTTTTTTCGAATACATCATGGGCGGCGATACTTCCTGGATCTGCAGATACTAGCATAGTTTAAGTAGCTGTGACTCAAACAAGGAGCAATTATGAAACTTCCTGGCAGATTAAAACTGTGTGCCGAACTGAGACTCGAACTCAACTCGGTACCTTTGCCTTTCTCGGGCAAGTAAAGCACTTGCCCACGAAAGACAAAGGTCCCGAGTTCGAGTCTCGGTCCGGCACACAGTTTTAATCTGCCAGGATGTTTCATATCAGCGGACACTCCACTGCAGAGTTAAAAATCTCATTCAAAGAGCAATTAAATTTATAGTCCTCATTTACAACAATGTTTCACCCTTTCTTTCAAATGTATTACTTCGACAGGTCGTCTGCCTCGTCTGCCTGTTGCCATGTCACTGGCTGCGTAACACTAACAGCTGACACACCTTCGTTTGGTCCCATCATACCTTACTTCAAGCGCTGACAACATTCTTTCAGCAAACACATAAGTACGCCTCTGACCTCATTCCAGACTTTTACCTGAATTGCGTTATATCGTACATTCAACACAAAATAACGCTTTCGAGTGCGACATTGCCAAACAACGGCAGGCGGCAACTTACTGATCCACGTCTACGTACGACTGGCACCGGACTTAAACAGAGCTCGGTTTTTGTGCATGAGTGTGCAAGTCCGAGGTTAACGATTTTTCCGTGAAATTCAGCCTAAAATACTGACAATCGAATAATGTTAACCTGAATTGGGTGTTGGTTTGCTAGGACACCAAGTTTCTCATACATGAGCAACAAAAGTGGGGCAAAGGTCTTTTGCAAAACTTGGACAAATAAAAAATCCTTAATATTAAAATACGTCACCGTCGAGATGAATGGATGCATCATTTAGTACTTCAAAACTGTTGTGATACAAAATACAGAATAATGCATCGAAGTAACTCAAATTCACAACTGAAACACTGCACGAATGTGACACTGTAATAGCTCTAACTACAGCTCACAGCAATGAATCAGTTGCCGACGTCGTTCTGCGACAGAAACCGTACCTCACCAGATCAAAAACAATAATTATCTGAAAAGAAAGCCAGTTTCCCAAAGGCACGAATTACATACACGTGCTTCCCCACACCACTACCCTTACATGCAAGTTAGCGTTTCCACACGCCAAAGTAGGTAACGCTACTCAAGCGATTCTCAAGATGGCGACAAATGAAATTATTTGCAAGGACAAGTCAGTGTCACCTGAAACTTACTAGTAAGCTTTGGGTGAAATTCTCTTCTTCCCTTAAGCATACGGGAATTGATATGGTTGCTAAGCTTTTATCAGAGGAGCTTAAGCAACGTTTACGACGAAACAACGTTCACAGATGTTTGATACGGAAATTGGTATCTTTTAGAAATCGTTCAGAGTCATTCAATACGCTAATAACCGCTCGATTTCCCGAACGCGACTGTGTTTTCAGAATGTGTAAAGTCAAACATGAATTCCTGCTGAGGTACATCTCTGGTTCCATACAAAAATCTAGTATGCACATGCAAGATGCCATCCCAGCTCACATTAAATAACATCTAACGTCGCAATATCGGGCAACTGGAGAAAATGTTATCACTGCACCACATATATGTCATTCCGAAGAGCACGGTCTCTAAATTTTTATGTTAAGTACTTGGATGCTGTCTACCATACACTGAAGGTCATAGCAAAGTAACGATTTTGCCATAACAGTTTTACTTTGTTTTTATTTTTAGTGAATATCCACGTACGCCACAGTTGCCATAAAAATAATGCTTCCTTTAGCGGTACAATACTTATCTTAGTAACCAAACTATGTAGACCAAACTATGCAGCTACGTGCAGAACAGTCACCACTCAGTGATTGCGACAATACGAACATTATTATGTGATGAGAGTTTTTTAATTATTGTCAAGAGCAGCATCCGATCTCTCAATGCAAAAAGAAATTTTTTATTTCCAGTTCACTGTAATATTTATAGTTAATTACTAAAGCATAATATCATTACACTTATATAAAAAATGTCTTCGTGGTATTAACTTGTTCCTAGTATTATGAAGCTCAATAAGCCCACATTCTCACTTACAATATTTATTGAATCCACACGTCACTTCAAACGATGCTGCGTCAGTTTGTTGCAAATAAATGATACGGAATTGATGAATACCAGAATAAGATTCTAATCATGCGTTTAAGAAAATTTTGCCGCTTTACAAGGAAGTTATTCATTTACTTCTAGACTGAGACGGTTATTTTGTCACGGCGCTAACGATTCACCGACATAAACAACGGACGAGAGCAGAATGAGATCAGAGCCACCAAGCGGAAACTGCTGAAGCTCGTAGACGATAATGGGGGAAGAGATATCGTGGAAGAAAGTTAAATGCCTTTTATCTTCTGTACTTACGTGTATGTTGGCATGACAGCATGCAATCAGGACATTTCCACAGGCAGACTGACGTACGCGAGTCGTCGTGGGGACGTGCACGAGTAAGCACTGCGTGCCTTTGGAAACATGGCTTAGTTATCCTTATCGCAAGGGTGAAGCTCGTATGTAGAATAAAAAAGTGAGGTAAAATTCCACTTACGGTGTCGCCAGTTTTTGCTGCGCATGCTGCAACTGATAGCCGTATGGTGGAACCGAACAGAAGGTAGTGTTCGATAGAAGTCTTCATGACGTGAACAGTATTAAATTAGGTGTTGTCACAATGGAATATAATGTGCGGAATGTTGTCATATAAAACTGTTTAAACGGTATTCTGAGGTTCCTGCGCAACAACAGCCTTGGAAATCCATACATTTCGAAAATTCCCCCGAACCATTGGGCTACACTACAGATCACTCCGTCACCACAACCATTTCTCCTCCTATTACATTCGATGGTTTCGCCAAATCACAACCAAGCTATAACACTGGAGTACAAAAAGGCACAATAAATCCTCTCATACTCTGAGAAACATACAAGAAATACATAGGAAAACTAGTAACCAAGATGGTGGTAAAGAAAATGTATTGACCAGCGTTACTTTAGACTACAATGATTGTACATTTATTTTCCCAATATCAGTTACAGATAACTTTAAAAAATGAAAGTAAATGTGGAACTCTGACAACGACTGGACTTCTGCACAACATAACGACTTCAAAAGTGGGAATCTAAATCCCCCTGAACTAGCCATGAAATGAGTAAGTGGACTCTGTTTTTAAGCTCGCAAGCCAACATTCCCATACATCAATAAATGATCTCGGTGAAGCTTCGCAGGTGTGTAGAGAGGGCAAAACAGTGCAACACTTAGTTTTTTGTTTGTGCCCAATTTCACTTTTAATGGGTAAAACACACCCCTAAACTAATTTGCCATTTTAGGTTTACAGGAAATACCATCGGAACGATGATGTATACGAAATGTTTTCATATAAAAGTTTGTATGTAATTAAAGCTGTTAAAAACTGTATAGTCAGCTTTTGTAATAATTATAAATTTTGCAAAATACCACACCACAATTAATTTTGGAAAATGAAAACTTTTATTAGAACATAAATCAAAGAAGCTTTCAGTCCATATACATCCCTGTGTAAGCTCATTTCTGAAACACCATTTTTGGAAAATAAGCTGTACACAGTGTGTTGTCTGAGTATTTTTCAGCATACCTAATTAAAATATCCAATCATTCATTACTATTCTAATTATTTATTTCACTTATATTTGTGTTATGTTTAAAATTGTCATTCAACGTTTTACATTCATGGCTTTTTGTGTTTTAGTTTACCGTTTCACATACGTTTATTTTGTTAACCGAAAACAATAAGTAACTCATTAGTATAAATAGAAAGTAATAACAACAATGATAATGTGTAAGCCAATGCTTAAAACATTACGTTTTTTTACACCATGCACATAAAATGGACGAAATTTCTTGACGTAGTATACACGTTGGAGAAGACAATATAAAACAAAATTCAGCAGGATTTCATATTAACATGGGTTATTCTCTAAATATCCAGATTTTTATCAGGCACGATTCAGTACATTGGTAATTCTTGGCGAAGAGAATTGATTGTGTACTAGTGACTGCCGCTTGGTTGTATTGATTCCCAAGTGGAGATTGACATTGTAATCATTCAACAGAGTTAGATCTGAAGATCTTCTCACAGAGTTCTTCCAACATCGAAAGTCGTACACGTTCCACGGCTGTACCTGTGCCGTCGAGCCCTTTCGGACAACCAGATGTTTCCACGGGTACGACGCTGACTTTTTTCACACTGATCACCTGCCTTCTCATAGTTTTAATGGAAACTAAGGGTGAGTTTATATCGAGAAATCAAAAATCTGTTTTTGAAGCCCCAAATGTCCTGGTAGCAGCATCGAAATCTAGTATGCTCTGCATAGTAGCTAACAGTTCTTGATAAAACTTTACGTAGTTTTCGTGTTAGATTTCTTAGTGTTTTCTTGATCGTTTAGAACAGAAAGCGCACTAAAACCGTCTTTTGTTTGTTTCGCGGCCGTTAGCCACTAGTCTCTTGAATCAGCAGTTGTCTTGTGACAGCCAGAGCGAGAGCACCAGCAGCAGCGAGTACTGTTTGTATAAAGCGTTTATTTTGCATTTTGTTTACGACCTTCCACTAAGGAAGGGATTCTGTTTGTGTTTATCTGCTCTGCATAGTAACTAACAGTTCTTGATAAAACTTTACGTAGTTTTCGTGTTAGATTTCTTAGTGTTTTCTTGATCGTTTAGAACAGAAAGCGCCCTAAAACCGTCTTTTGTTTGTTTCGCGGCCGTTAGCCACTAGTCACTTGAATCAGCAGTTGTCTTGTGACAGCCAGAGCGAGAGCACCAGCGGCAGCGAGTACTGTTTGTATAAAGCGTTTTTGTACTTATTTGCTGCGCTTAGCTTTTAAATAGTTTTTCTGGGAAAACCTAGCGTAGTTTCCGCGTCTCGTATTTCAGTGAGTGTTTCTTTTAGCTCATCAGAAGATTATCTTGGGAATTTGTCACCGTATATAGTAGGGTAAACATAGTCATGTGTAGGGACTGTGGTTGTTGTGAGCGGACGCAAGGAGAATTGGCCACTCTTCGGGGGCAGGTGGAGGCTTTGTCTGTTAGGCTCATCGAGCTCGAGGCGCAGGCGTCGGCTCGTAGTGGCGTTGGGGCAACTGTGGTGAGACCTATGCCTACTTCGGTGGCCTTGGAATCACATGGAACCCCTGATGTCGCTGCGTCTTCCGGCAGTGAGCATCTTACCGGTCAGCCATCACTCCAGGGTGAATGGCGGACAGTGGTGGGCTCGCGCGTGCCTGGCCGAAAGGCGAAGGTGGGATCTGGCCGCGTGGCCGCTGCCTTACCCCTTTCCAACAGGTACGGGGTGCTTCCTAGTGGTGATGACATCGTTTCCGAGCCACCACAGGATGCCTCGCCTGTTGGGCCAGTGGCCGATTCTCCGGCAAGGTCCCGACAGTCACAGAGGGCGGGCCTATTAGTTATAGGGAGCTCCAACGTTAGGCGGGTTATGGAGCCCCTCAGGAAAATAGCGGGTAGGTCGGGGAAGAATGCCAGTGTGCACTCGGTGTGCTTGCCGGGGGGTCTCGTCCGTAATGTGGAGGAGGCCCTTCCGGCAGCTATTGAACGCACTGGGTGTGACCGGCTGCAGATAGTAGCACATGTCGGAACGAATGACGCCTGCCGCTTGGGTTCTAAGGCCATCCTTGGTTCCTTCCGGCGGCTGGCTGATTTGGTGAAGACAACCAGCATCGCACGCGGAGTGCAAGCTGAGCTTAATATCTGCAGCATAGTGCCCAGAGTCGATCGCGGTCCTCTGGTTTGGAGCCGTGTGGAGGGTCTAAACCAGAGGCTCAGACGACTCTGCGACTATAATGGTTGCAAATTCATCGACCTCCGTTATTGGGTGGAGAACTGTAGGGCCCCCCTAGACAGGTCAGGCGTGCACTACACACCGGAAGCAGCAAGCAGCTACTAGGGTAGCAGAGTACGTGTGGCGTGCACACGGGGGTTTTTTAGGTTAGAGGGACCCCCCCTTGAGCGAAACGATAAAATACCTGACGGCTTACCAGAGAGGACATTATCATCGTTGATAAAGAACGTCCGTCCTCAGAGACCAAAAACAGGAAAAGTTAACGTAATATTGGTAAACTGCAGGAGTATCCAGGGCAAGGTTCCTGAATTAGTATCTCTTATTGAAGGAAATAGTGCGCATATAGTATTAGGAACGGAAAGTTGGTTAAAACCGGAAGTGAACAGTAACGAAATCCTAGACACAGAATGGAATATATACCGCAAGGATAGGATAAACGCCAATGGTGGAGGAGTATTTATAGCAGTAAAGAATTCAATAATATCCAGTGAAATTATTAGCGAATACGAATGTGAAATAATCTGGGTTAAGTTAAGTATCAAAGGTGGGTCAGATATGATAGTCGGATGCTTCTATAGACCACCTGCATCAGCAACCGAAGTAGTTGAGCGCCTCAGAGAGAACCTGCAGAACGTCGTGAAGAAGTTTCGTGATCATACTATTGTAATAGGGGGAGACTTCAATCTACCAGGTATAGAATGGGATAGTCACACAATCAGAACTGGAGCCAGGGACAGAGACTCATGTGACATTATCCTGACTGCCTTGTCCGAGAATTACTTCGAGCAGATAGTTAGAGAACCAACTCGTGAAGCTAACGTTTTAGACCTCATAGCAACAAATAGACCGGAACTTTTCGACTCCGTGAATGTAGAAGAGGGTATCAGTGATCATAAGTCAGTGGTTGCATCAATGACTACAAGTGTAATAAGAAATGCCAAGAAAGGAAGGAAAATATATTTGCTTAACAAGAGTGATAGGGCACAAATCGCAGAATATCTGAGTGACCACCATCATACGTTCATTTCTGAGGAAGAGGATGTGGAACAAAAATGGAAAAAATTCAGAAACATCGTCCAGTACGCCTTAGATAAGTTCGTACCGACTAAGGTCCAAAGCGAGGGGAAAGATCCACCGTGGTATAACAATCATGTACGAAAGGTACTACGGAAACAAAGAAAGCTTCATCATAGGTTTAAGAGTAGTCGAATCATAGCTGATAAGGAAAAGCTGAACGAAGCGAAAAAGAGCGTAAAGAGAGCAATGAGAGAAGCATTCAACGAATTCAAACATAAAACATTGGTAAACAATCTAAACAAGAACCCTAAAAAGTTTTGGTCATATGTAAAATCGGTAAGCGGATCTAAATCCCCTATTCAGTCACTCGTTGACCACGATGGCACCGAAACAGAGGACGACCGAAGAAAGGCAGAAATACTGAATTCAGTGTTCCGAAACTGTTTCACTGCGGAAAATCGTAACACGGTCCCTGACTTCAGCCGTCGCACGGACGCCAAAATGGAAAATATTGAAATAAACGATATCGGAATTGAAAAACAACTGCTATCACTTAGTAGCGGAAAAGCATCCGGACCAGACGAGATACCCTTAAGATTCTACAGTGATTATGCTAAAGAACTTGCCCCCTTTCTATCAGCAATTTATCGTAGATCGCTGGAAGAACGTAAAGTACCTAGCGACTGGAAGAAAGCGCAGGTCGTTCCCATTTTCAAGAAGGGTCATAAATCAGATGCGAATAATTATAGGCCTATTTCGCTTACGTCAATCTGTTGTAGAATAATGGAACATGTTTTGTGTTCTCGTATTATGACGTTCTTAGATAATACAAATCTCCTTCATCATAACCAACATGGATTCCGCAAACAGAGATCATGTGAAACTCAGCTCGCCCTATTTGCCCAAGAAATTCACAGTGCCGTAGACACTGGCGAGCAGATTGATGCCGTATTCCTGGACTTCAGGAAGGCATTTGATACGGTTCCGCACTTACGTTTAGTGAAAAAAATACGAGCTTACGGAATATCGGACCAGGTTTGTGATTGGATTCAGGATTTCCTAGAAGAAAGAACACAACATGTCATTCTTAACGGTTCAAAATCTGCAGATGTAGATGTAATTTCGGGAGTACCGCAGGGAAGCGTGATAGGACCTTTATTGTTTACAATATACATAAATGACTTAGTTGACAACATCGGTAGCTCCGTGAGGCTATTTGCAGATGACACGGTTGTCTACAAGAAAGTAGCAACATCAGAAGACTCGTACGTACTCCAGGAGGATCTGCAGAGGATTAATGCATGGTGCGACAGCTGGCAGCTTTCCCTAAACGTAGATAAATGTAATATAATGCGCATACATAGGGGCAGAAATCCATTCCAGTACGATTATGCCATAGGTGGTAAATCATTGGAAGCGGTAACGACCGTAAAATACTTAGGAGTTACTATCCGGAGCGATCTGAAGTGGAATGATCACATAAAACAAATAGTGGGAAAATCAGGCGCCAGGTTGAGATTCATAGGAAGAATTCTAAGAAAATGTGACTCATCGACGAAAGAAGTAGCTTACAAAACGCTTGCTCATCAGTATGGGACCCTTACCAGGTTGGATTAATAGAAGAGATAGACATGATCCAGCGAAAAGCAGCGCGATTCGTCATGGGGACATTTAGTCAGCGCGAGAGCGTTACGGAGATGCTGAACAAGCTCCAGTGGCGGACACTTCAAGAAAGGCGTTACGCAATACGGAGAGGTTTATTATCGAAATTACGAGAGAGCACATTCCGGGAAGAGATGGGCAACATATTACTACCGCCCACATATATCTCGCGTAATGATCACAACGAAAAGATCCGAGAAATTAGAGCAAATACGGAGACTTACAAGCAGTCGTTCTTCCCACGCACAATTCGTGAATGGAACAGGGAAGGGGGGATCAGATAGTGGTACAATAAGTACCCTCCGCCACACACCGTAAGGTGGCTCGCGGAGTATAGATGTAGATGTAGATGAGCGTTTGGCGTCATTGGCCGGGAGGCCCCTTTACGGGGCAGGTCCGGGCGCTTTGGTGCAGGTCTTATTACATTCGACGCCACATTGGGCGACCTTCGAGCCGGGTGGGGATGAAATGATGATGAAGACAACACAACACCCAGTCTCTGAGCGGAGAAAATCCCTAACCTAGCCGGGAATCGAACCCAATCCCCGTAGGGCGGCAGTCCGTCACGCTGACCATTTTTTTTAAATTTAATCTCATTTTGTTCGTTTTCGTTCGTTGCATCTGCTCGGGGTGGACGTCGCAAGATACCCGTTTCAGTTCATCGTTGGTTCAATACCTCAGTTTTTTTTTATTACAGAGGGTAGCGAACCCTCTGCCTGAACACGCTGAGTTACCGTGCCGGCATCATTCAGCTATCGGGGCGGGCGTCTCACCAGCTAAAAAGATGTTTAAAAGGTATTTTTGTTCCCAGTGATAGAGAAATACCTGTATTATTGTTAGATTCTTAGATTCTTGGTCAGAATAAAGAGCCATTTAGAACGTCGTACCTGAGGACAAGGAACTTCCTCATCTGGTGATTTGGAAGGGCTCGACGGCCCAGGTATAGCCATGGGACGTACAAAGCTTTCCATGTTGGAGGAATTTTGTGAGAAGATCATCAGATCTAGTTCTGTTGACTAATTATGATGTCAGTCTCCACATGAGAAACAATATAATCAAACTGCATTCATTAGCACATAATCAATACTCTTCGCCAAGGCTTACCAATGTACTCAAATATGCCTGATACAAATCAGGATATTTAGAAAATCACCTGTGTTAATATGAAATCCTGCTGAATTTTGTTTTGCATTGTCTTCTCCATCGTGTGTATAGAAATTTCGTTCATTTTATGTGCATGGTGCAAATAACGTTGTGTTTTAAGCATTAGATTACACATTACCATTATTGTAAGTATCTTATTTCAAAATAATCAGTTTCATACTATTTTCAATTAACAAAATACACATGTGTAAAATGGTAAACTAAATCATACAAACAAACGTGACTTCCTAAAACATAAAATAACATTTCAAAACATAAAACAAGTACAAGTAAAATAAACAGAATAGCAATGAATGTTTAGATATATTAATTAGGTATTTTGAAAAATACTCCCATAGTACAATGTGAACAGCTTGTCTTCCAGAAATGGTATTTCAGAAATCAGGTCTATTATACACAGAGATGTATGAAGCTCGAAAAGTCTTTAATTTATGTTCAAACAAAAGTTTTCATTTTTCAAATTTAATTAATAGTGGTGGGGTGTTTCGTAAAAAGTTGACTTCACAGTTTTCAAGAACATTAATTACATATCGACTTTTATACGAAAACATTTTGTACATATCATTGTTTCGAATATATTCCATCTAAACCTAATATGCTGAATTACCTTTCAAGGTGTGTTTTACCCTTAATACTGAAATTGGGCACAAACAAAAAAATGGGTATTCCACTATTTCGTCCCATCTACACACCCGCCATGTTTTATCAAGATCGTTTATTGAGACTTAAGAATGTTCCCTTACTCACTTTTAGTAAATCATGTTCATTACCATTTAAGATACATCAGGAAATTCCCACCTAAAGAGAACTGAGGAATCACACATGCTGAAACAATGTGTAAGCGAGCAGATCAATTCACTACCATGAACTCACGAAAATGTTTTTAAACAGCATTAAGAGAAACTGCAGTCTCATGCGTATTGGAAACGATTGAAAGAATTACGAGGCTCCGGCTCCTTACCTTAATTTGACCTGATGGCAGCGGCACATAATCTACAGCACCAAACTTCCAGACCAGACTCATACAAAAAGCAGAACGCAGCCCTTTCAGCTCACCGTGTGGTTCGTGCTCACAACAAAAACGGTCCCTCACTGCTGATTGGCTGGTTATAAAAGTCTGCGGCAATCAGCAATGCAAAGATGCTAGACTCATCCCCGTAACAGAGTATTTATCCCTATGGAGTGAGCACAGTCCACTGTATATGTTCAAAACATCAAACCGGTCTACTCACGTGATTCTGAGACGACGCTGCTTGTCTACAATTTGCGGTAATAGCTAAATTCGAATATTACACGTATCCGTCTCGTATTATATACGTTTCTGCACATTTGAGTTCGATTAGCGGTTATGGTGCTGTATTTTCGTTACTACGTATGTCAAGAGAAGTGTGTTGAAGGGCGATCAATTAATTTTTACAGGTATGTACAACAAATGTGTAATTGTAAATGTCCCATTGCTCTCTTGAAAAATATCAAGACTCGATATTATAAAATCTTGTATTATAGAGAAAGTCTCTGCGACTTGATGGCCATGTGTTTAAGAGACAAGTGCTGGATAAATTTGCAAGTGTGTTTGAGAAATATGCCAGTCAGTGTATACATATTCGTGCTATTTTCATGTGCAGATAAAATAAATGCCTGACAATCTGACTAATTGCCCCAAATTGTGCAAGTTGTAGAAACCTTGTCTGTATCCATGTATTTCTCCGCAAGACACTTTGCTGTACAGTGTCACTGTAACGCAGTTAATTGAAACAGAATCGACACTATGAATCAGTGCAACAAAAAACCTAAAAAAAAATTATTGGCTGTCACTTCTTTTATTACTCCTACATTCGAGCATTGGTCTTGTAGTTCTTGTATTTTGTGGGTATTGTATGGTTTTATTTTTCTGATGAGAGAGAGAATAAGTGTTATGGATATTTTATTGATCTACGAAAAACACGAGAGTAAATAAAGAAAAACTGAAAATAATAATGGACACGCAGATGGTGCAAATCGCTTACGATATTTACTGTAACAATTTAATAATTCCGAATGCGTTGTTTCTTCGTGACACCTCGGCGCCATCTACAGTGTCACTGTAGCGTGATTAATCATAACAGAGATTCGACCGTGTCAGTAAGCGCAATAGAAAACTTTAAAAAGTGTTGTTGGCTGTCGCTTCTTATCCCAAACGTGAATAAAGCTTAATCTGGGCTGTGATACTGTGACGAAAAAGCACAATGCCATTGCTCTTCACACCTTTAAGCCAACCTCTGTCATGATCTTTTACCTGGGATCAGGTTGTTGAGATGCCTGTAAAACGCATGTACAGTGTTTCAAGGTTCTTCTGAAAGTGATCACTCAAAATACTGGCCGAAATGCCCGGTCCAAAATAACGTGACTTGAGCTGCAGGAGATGTTGAGCGTCCGAATACTCAAAGATGTTTATAATCCACGATTCTCCCAACAATGTCGTGAAAGTATAATTAGGTGAGGTGGCGCTACAAACCTACGCTGTACATTGCTTTGAAGGCGCACCACCATGTTAGTATCCCCCAAACATCAGCAGGAAACTGTTTGCAACTGCTTCTTCTTCATAAAGTCTGTAGTGTCCATGCAACAGTAGTTTTAAATTATAAATATCAAAGTTCTTTCTTGAATAACGTAGTTTTAGCAAGGTATTTTCAGACGTTTTTCTGTTCTTAAAAGCATATTTGATCCAGTAATACGGCGCATTTGGCCTCGTTAATGTAACTCTCTTTTTTGTCACACGTTTCGAATAAATCAGAAGCGAAGTATGTGATGCGAAAAGGCTGCTTTCGTAATGCAACATTTTCCTTAATACTGAATAACGTAACTGATGTTCGGTATACGTTCTGTTCCCGAAAATGCTGAGAGTATATTTTATTATGGATGGATGGTTTGCAGTATTTTGTTCTCACAGCGTTCAGCCAGAGTGCTCTACGAATGGAATTGAAAGGAAATATAAAATATAATCACAGAAATAAAACGACTACAGTAGAAGTAACCAGCGGAACTAAAATTTCATGCACATAGAATAAAATATCGCTTGAACCAGTCCAGTTACGAATGAAATGTGATTATTTTACGCTTTAGACCAGTGGTAGTCAAATGTTTTTGCCCAAGAGCCAATACTGACATTGTGGTGCGGCACTTCGGGCCGCATATGTACTCATCTTGTTATTAATAGGTAACCTACACAAATACGTTATGATCCACCAGCAGACTAGTCATGCAAAGTGCGCGATAAGTTCGCATTAGGCCCCCACGTACTGACCGCTAAACTTCACTTCGTGTCGACTGGGTCAGTTTCAGAGTTCTGCCACCTTCAGCGACCCCAAAGTTGTGATACTGTAATTGTCTGAGAAGCGTTGTTGTTCTTTGTAAGCCGGCCGGTGTGGCCGAGCGGTTCTAGGCGCTTCAGTCGGGAACCGCGCGACCGCTACGGTCGCAGGTTCGAATTCAGCCTCGGGCATGGATGTGTGTGACGTCCTTAGGTTAGGTAGGTTTAAGTAGTTCTAAGTTCTAGGGGACTGATGACCTCAGATGTTAAGTCCCATAGTGCTCAGAGCCGTTTGAACCAACCATTTTTGTACTTTGTACGTGGGCAGTAATTGTACTCATACTTAAATGCGTTATGCTGTGTGAGACACGATCATAAATGTTTACTAAATGTCACAATGTCATTTTTCGTCTACTTATTTCACCGTATTACAACAGGCTTAATTTAATTTCATATTTCTAACTACAGACATGTACCACATTTAAAAATGACTATCTCTGTAATGCGCATTCACTTGTCTATATTAGCAGCGTATCGAAATTTATTCTGATCATCACGAGTCGCGCACGCCAGTTAATTGTCGGTTTTCGAAGAGAAGCAATGAACCACGTTGTCTAACCCCGTAGTGACTGCATTACTCACCCCTCTGCCCCTGAGAAAAGCGGCCAACTGGACTTGGCTCAGGAGGGAATTGTCAAATGTTAACTAAAATTAAACACGTCTCAAAATATTACCTTCTATCTATGTAATTTTACGCGCTACCTAGCAAGTAACCTACACTCTTAAGAGGCTCTTAATATAATTTGACAGTTTTGGTTTCGGCACCAGTTGTGAAATGCATATTGTTGTAAAATATGGCTGAGAACCACGGGTTGCGCGGTGCTTTTTGATGGCCGCTGCTTTGGACTCTTAATCAGAACAACTAATACACCTTTAAAGGATGCAAGATAGCGTTTTTTATCAAAACATTTCCACTAAGAGTTAATGCTTGTGGCTTCTAACATGGCGGACGTCGTCTTCAAGTCAGTGACGTTATGACAACTTCCGGTAGCACTTCTTCTCCGTGAGAGAAGTGTACATTCGCGCTGGTATTGAGATTAATCCGGTGGATAACATCTAATATTAAGGGCGCCCATACGATAGTTCGTAGGGGTTATTTAGACCCGAAGGTATGGAAAATTCTTAATATTTTAGAAGACAAATGGCGACTTGTAAGTACCCATAAAAAAGTTCCGGTCCCAACTCTGTTAAAAACCTGTGTAATGCCGACTTTTAAATGATTTTCTTGAAAGAAAATCGCCTGACTTCACTATAGCTTTTTCTTTCCCTGAGAGCTGAAGGGGCACCGCCCCTCCCCCCCCCCCCCACCCCCACCCCTCCACCACCACCCACCCGGAGTGTAGGTGCCCCTATCTCATATCGATAAATGGCTGAAATTAACTAGAGCCAGACGTTACATAAATGATGAAAGGCAAGTGTTAACAGAACGTAGTCCTTCCAGTAGTCAGATAATTACTTCGCAAACATCGGTCTAAGTCCTTTCCTTATCTCTCTCTCTCTCTCTCTCTCTCTCTCTCTCTCATTGGAGACTGGTCAGTATCCCGAGCGACAGCGGCACGTGTTTCGTCCCGCCTTGTCATAATCCTCTACGAGGCTGACTTTGACACTTCTTGAAATCAAAACATGATTCAAGCAATCACGTAGGATTGTTCCTCGAACTGGCGCTTTGCCAAAGCTATCTCTAAACCGACTCACTATCCTTAGCGACGTTGCTTCTGCCTGTGGACGTTCGTACATCCATACAGACGCTACAAATCACTCTTCAGAAGTGCAACTGTGTCCTCTCACGTCAGCCATGGCTTCGTAACTGAAACACTACAATCCTGGAACAACACATTAGAACAATGGCCACAATACAGGGTGTATCAAAAATAATCATCCGAATTGATATGTCTTTATATCTAACACTAATAAACATATACAATGAATTTTGTTTTTTGATGAACAGGAAACTTAAAAAGATTTTTTTTTTCTTTCACACATTTTCATAGGTGTTCAATATGCCCCCCTTTAGATGCACGGCACATGTCAGTGCGGTTTTCAAATTGTTCCCACACTGCAGCGAGCATGTCTTGAGTTACGACTTCCACAGCTGCTGAGATGCGATGTCTCACTTCATTCACTGTTGTTGGTAACGGAGGCACATAAACAGAGTCTTTTACAAACCCGTACAAGAAATAATCACATACAGTCAAGTCTGGTGATCTTGGAGGCCAGTAATGTGCGACTGAATCATTTGGTCCAGTGTGACCGATCGATCGTTCAGTAATCCTTTGATTTAAAAATTCCCGCACTTCCAGATGCCAGTGTGGCGATGCCTCATCGTGTTGGTAAATGAAGTCGTTCGAATCAGTCTCCAACCATGGGAAAAGAAAATTCTCGTGTATATCGAGATATGTGCTTCCTGTAACAGTGTTCTCGTCAAAGAAAAATGGGCTATACGCCTTTTCTCGCGAAACTGATCAAAATACATTAAATATTGGACAGTCCTTCTCAAGTTGTACAGCTTCATGTGATTGTTCCGTACACCATGTTGTCACATTATGACAGTTCACCTTCCCATTTGAATGGAATGTAGCATCGTCACTAATCACTAAGCTTGGAAGAAAACTGTCATCTTCCATCTTGCCAAGAACGAAAGTGTTGTTTGTCACCTTCACGAAGAGCCTGAGGTAGCTGAATTTCGTATAGTTTCATGTGTAAACGTCGAAAAATTTAATAGCTGTGATAATAGCATTAAAGAGGAAACACTTCGTCATTTTCTACAATATTACAGTTTTTGCTCACGACCAGTGTTCGGCTTGTTAGTACATCTTCAGGTGCCAACCGAGTGGTGCAAACACACAAAACGACGTACGACTTTCACACATTTCGCAGATATTATCTTTATAGAAGACACCAAACACACATAAATGATAATATGTAGAGGAAACTATTACATTTTTTCTCACCGAGAAGTAGTTACATTAAGTAAAGAAGGAAACATAAAAATTTCTTAACAGTTGATCAAAATAAAGTTGAATTAACATTTTTAATCTTGTATTTGTAACAGAACTGTGACAATTGTCTTATCTGAACGTAACTGATCCTGGAGATTAAGAAAGAAAGATGATTCTACCAGAAAAAGTCGAAATCAAAAAACAGAATACCAGCTAAGAGCCGGCCAGTGTGGCCGTGCGGTTCTAGGCGCTTCACTCTGGAACCGCGTGACCGCTACGGTCGCAGGTTCGAATCCTGCCTCGGGCATGGATGTGTGTTATGTCCTTAGGTTAGTTAGGTTTAATTAGTTCTAAGCTCTAGGTGACTGATGACCTCAGAAGTTAAGTCGCATAGTGCTCAGAGCCATTTGAACCAGCTAAGAATTAAGTAGCAAAACTCTGTTTTCTTTTTCCCCTATGTTGAATTAAATTTTAGTTTGCAAAAACACTAGGGCAACTTTCTGTTTCCAAATCGTCCCTACCGATGCCAGTCTCACTTTTAATGAATCTGCCAGTCCCACTGTTAATGAATCACTTGATTTCACTTTTTGTCGATATTCGCGTAAATCTCGACTTTTGCTGTAGTTCATGTATCTTCTAAATAACCAGTCATACACGTATTTTTACGTTCAAATTCAACAAAAGCGGATAAAAATAATTATTAGTGTCAGTACAAATTATATTTTACAGCAATACATGAACCTATATTTTTCTAACGTACAAAGTCTGACATAGGACACTCATGGGTTGTAAATTGTTACCATGTGGTGAGTATGTGTTATATTACGGTTATGGCGCCACCCTGTTTCAGTTTCGTCTCTGCCTTGTGAAATAATATCGAACATAAATTTGAAGAAACTATATGATGAAAGATTGAGAAGTATTGTGCTTGAATTCAAGGGCGAAAGAGAAAAAAATCAGTTCCAGTGAAAGAAAATTTGTGTTTCAGTTATTTAGCATGAAAAAAAACTGTACCTCATTTACGGAATGCCTGAATGACGTTTAACTGCCCTTGAACACTGATGCCCCAACGACATAAGCTGAAAAGAACTTTTCTACCACTGCTGCTGTTGGAACATCCGCGTTATTACTGTCATAATGGGATAATCCGTACATTGAGGCGACAAAGAAATTGGTATAGGCATGCATATTCAACAGAGATATGTAAACGCGCAGATTATCAAGATTTCAGTGCGTTTGATCGTGGTGTTATAGTCGGCGCACGAAGGATGGGGGACATCTCCGAGGCAGCGATGAATTGGGGATTTTCCCATACGACCATTTCACGAAAGTACCATAAGTACACCGGTAAAACATCAAATCTCTGACATCGCTACGGCCTGAAGAAGATCCGGCAACAAAGGTACCAACGACGACTGAAGAGAAGCGTTTAACGTGACGGAAGAGCAATCCTTCCGCAAATTTCTACAGACTTTAATGCTGGGCCATCAGCAAGTATCAGCGTGCGAACCATTCATCATAGACATAGGCTTTCGGAACAGAAGGCCCACTCGTGTACCCTTGATGACCGCACGACACAAAGCTTTACGCCTCGCCTGGGGCCGTCAACATCGACAGTAGACTGTTACTGACTGAAAACATGTTACCTGGACGGACGAGTCTCGTTTCAAATTGTATCGAGCGGATGGATTTGTACGGGTATGGAGACAACCTCATGAATCCATGGACCCTGCACGTCTGCACGTCAGCAGGGGACTGTTCAAGCTGGTGGAGGCTCTGTAATGGTGTGGGACGTTTGCAAATGGAGTGATGTGGGAGCCGTAATATATTTATATACGACTCTGAAAGGGGACACGCGCGTAAGCACCCTATATGGACACCTGCTTCAATTTATGTCCATTGTGCGTTCCAACGAACTTGGGGAATTACAGCAGGACAATGCGACATCCCACACGTCCAGAATTGTTGCAGAATGGCTCCAGGAACACTCTTCTGAGTTTAAACACTTCCGCTGGCCACCAAACTCCACAGACATTAACATTATTTAGCATATCGAGGATTCATTGGACAGAAGAGGTCTCCGTTTCCTCGTACGGATTATTGACAGCCCTGCAGGATTCGTGGTGTCAATTCCCTCCAGCACTATTTCAGACATTAGTCGAGTCCATGCCACGTCGTGTTGCGGCCCTTCTGCTTGCTCGCGGTGGCGCTACACGACATTAAGCATGTGTAACAGTTTCTTTGGCTCGTCAGTGTAGTATGCAGTGCTAATAATTCATCTTAACAATTCAATATCAATAATAGCTCAACAGTAGTGGTGGCTTTAGAAGCTACAAATAGTAGACTAAACTTGTAAATTCAACCTTATTTTTCATCAGTTGTTAAAAGTATCTCCACACAGAAACTTTGTTTCCATTATTTCCGTTAATATTGCTATTTCTGCGAGACGGAAATGTAATGTTTTGGTTGAAATACCTCTGGGCACTATGGAACTTAACTTCTGAGGTGGCTGGCTCTGAGCACTATGGGACTCAACTGCTGAGGTCATTAGTCCCCTAGAACTTAGAACTAGTTAAACCTAACTAACCTAAGGACATCACAAACATCCATGCCCGAGCAGGATTCGAACCTGCGACCGTAGCGGTCTTGCGGTTCCAGACTGCAGCGCCTTTAACCGCACGGCCACTTCCGCCGGCCTAACTTCTGAGGTCATCAGTCCCCTAGAACTTAGAACTACTTAAACCTAACTAACCTAAGGACATCACACACATCCATGCCCGTGGCAGGATTCGAAGCTGCGACCGTAGCGGTCGCGCGGTTCCAGGTTGTAGCGCCTAGAACCGCTCGGCCACTCCGGCTGGCGTAATATTTTCCTATGTAAACAATATAAATTACATAAGTTTTATATCTTTAATATCTTCTGTAGAAATAATATCTGTGTAAGTAGCATGTCATTTTATGTTTGTTTGCGAGGTTCAGTTGGCACTTGAAAGTGGTCTAAAAAGCTGAAAGCCGGTTCGTGTCCAAATAAATACAATTCTACAGAACATTAGGAAGTGCTTCTCATTTAATATTAAAAAAATAATACTTTTTCTCGGATATCAGGTATTTTTTTTATTAATGTCATAAAAATTCGGTACTTTTCGCTAACTTCAGTTGTAAACATAGTGCTTAGTGTCTCAGTGATTAACTGCCAGACACCGGATCGGAAGTCTTGAATTCGATCCCTGGTTGTTCCTTGCAATTTTATTTGTCAATTGTCACGTCTGCCAGTCTTTCCGTGGCAGCCGACAAGTGAGGACATCTACGTGATTACTCTGCTATTCGCAGAGGGTTCAATGAACCACCTTCAAGCTGTCTCTCTACCGCTCCACTCTCGAACGGAGAGCGGGAAAAACGAGCACTTAATTTTTTCTGTGCGACCCCTGATTTCTCTTATTTTATCGTGATGATCATTTCTCCCTACGTAGGTGGGTCCAACCGAATGTTTTCGCAATCGGAGGAGAAAATTGGTGATTGAAATTTTATGAGAAGATCCCCTCGCAACGAAAAACTCCCTTGTTTTAATGATAGCCACTCCAATTAACGTATCATGTCTGTGGCACTATCACTCCTACTTCGAGATAATACAAAACGAGCTGCCCTTCTTTGTACTTTTTAGATTTCATCCGTCAGTCCCATCTTATGCAGATCCCACACCGCACAGCAATACTCCAGAATAGGGAGGACAAGCGTGGTGTAAGCAGTCGCTTTAGTAGACTTGTTGCACCTTCTAAGTGTTCTGCCAATGAATCACGATCTTTGGTTGGCTCTACCCACAATATTATCTATGTGATCGTTCCAATTTAGGTTGTTTGTAATTGTAATCCCTATGTATTTAGTTGAATTTACAGTCTTCAGATTTGTGTGACTGATCGTGTAATTGAAATTTAGCGAGTTTCTTTCAGTATTTACACTTTTCTTTATTCAGGCTCAACTGCCACTTATCGCACCATGCAGATATCTTATCTAAATCATTTTGCATTTCGTTTTGGTCATCTGATGACTTTACAAGACTGTAAATGACAGCATCATCTGCAAACAATCTATGACGGCTACTGAGATTGTCTCCTATGTCGTTAATATAGGTCAGGAACAACAGATGGCCTATAACACTTCCGTGGGGAGCGCCGGATATTATCTCTGTTTTGCTCGATGACTTTCCATCTATTACTATGAACTGTGACCTTTCTGACAGGAAATGACGAATCCAGTCGCACAACTGAGGCGGTATTCCACAGGCACGCAGTATGGTTAGAAGACGCTTGTGAAGAACGGTGTCGAAGCCTTCTGGGAATCTAAAAATATGGAATCAATTTGACATCGTCTGTCGATAGCACTCATTACTTCATGAATATAAGGAGCTAGTTGTTTTTCGCAAGAAAGACAGTTTCTCAATCCGTGCTGATTACGTGCCAATAAATCGTTTTCTTCGAGGTACTTCATGATGTTCGAATTCAGTATATGTTCCAAAAAACCAAAACACTACTGCAAATCGACGTTAGTGATATGGGACTGTAATTCAACGGATTACTCCTACTTTTCGTTTTCGGTATTGGTGAAAAGTGAGCAATTTTCCAGTCTTTATGTACGGATCTTTCTGTGAGAGAGAGGTTATAAATAATTGCTAAATATGGGGCTACTGTATCAGCATACTCTGAGAGGGACCAGACTGGTATACAGTCTGGACCGGAACCCTTGCTTTTATTAAGTCATTTACGCTGCTTTTCTACACCGAGGATACCTATTCCTATATTTCTCATCTTGGCAGTTGTTCTTGATTGGAATTCAGGAATATTTACTTCGTCTTCTTTTGTGAAGGAGTTTCGGAAAATCGTGTTTAATAACTCTGCTTTAGTGGCCCTGTCATCAGTGACTTCATCGTTGTTACCGCGCAGTGAAGGTATTGATTGCGTCTTGCTACTGGTGTGTTTTACGTATGACCAAAATCTCTTTAGGTTTTCTGACAGATTTCGAGACAGAGTTTCGTTCTGGAAATTATTGAAATCATTTCGTATTGAAGTCGCTTTATTTCGAACTTCTGAAAAACTTTATCAGTCTAGGGGATTTTGCGTTCTTTTAAATTTGGAATGCTTATTTCGCTGCTTCTGGAACAGCGATCTGGCCCTTTTTGTGTACCATGGGGCGTCAGTACCATCACTTATTAATTTATGTGGTATATATATATATCTCAATTGCTGTCGATACTATCTCTTTGAAATCGTTCCACAATTTTTCTACGCTTACGTGATCAGATCGGAAGGAGTGCAAACTGTCTCTTAAAACCGTTTGAAGAGCATTTTGGTCAGCTTTTTTAAATAGCTATACCTTTCGTTTCTTTTTTTATGGTTGTAGGAGCTACAGTATTCAGTCTAGCAGCAACTGCCTTGTGGTCGCTAACCCATGTATTCGTCACGATACTCGTGTCGTGTCGTGTACCTGACCACGAGTCGGCCTGGTATTCTAGTGGCTAAACTCGTGCCTGTCGTGGAATAGGATCCCAGACGAGCCCCGGAATATTTCGTCCTTTAGCCTAGCATTCGTCTCTCAGTGATGTTGATATTCGACGGGAATGATATGCATTTCGGTTTGCACTTTACACTGTAGGTCCCCTTTCGGCAGTACGACTACTCATCATCATCATCATCATCATCATCATCATCATTTAAGACTGATTATGCCTTTCAGCGTTCAGTCTGGAGCATAGTCCCCCTTATAAATTTCCTCCATGATCCCCTATTCAGTGCTAACATTGGTGCCTCTTCTGATGTTAAGCCTATTACTTTAAAATCATTCCTACCCTCTACTGCTGAACCCATGAGTCTCTTGGGTAACCTTGCTTCTCCCATGCGTGTAACATGACCCCACCATCTAAGTCCGTTCGGCCTGACTGCTGCATCTTAGAGTTCATTCACAGTTTTTCTTTCATTTCCTCATTGTGGACACCCTCCTGCCATTGTTCCCATCTACTAGTACCTGCAATCATCCTAGCTACTTTCATATCCGTAACCTCAACCTTGTTGATAAGGTAACCTGAATCCACCCAGCTTTCGCCCCCATACAACAAAGTTGGTCGAAAGATTGAACGGTGCACAGATAACTTAGTCTTGGTACTGACTTCCTTCTTGCAGAAGAGAGTAGATCGTAGCTGAGCGCTCACTGCATTAGCTTTGCTACACCTCGCTTCCAGTTCTCTCACTATGTTGCCATCCTGTGAGAATATGCATCCTAAGTACTTGAAACCGTCCACCTGTTCTAACTTTGTTCCTCCTATTTGGCACTCAATCCGTTTATATCTCTTTCCCACTGACATTACTTTCGTTTTGTAGATGCTAATCTTCATACCATAGCCCTTACATTTCTGATCTAGCTCTGAAATATTACTTTGCAAACTTTCAATAGAATCTGCCATCACAACTAAGTCATCCGCATATGCAAGACTGCTTATTTTGTGTTCACATATCTTAATCTCGCCCAGCCAGTCTATCGTTTTGAACATCCATAAATAATATGAACAACAGTGGAGACAGGTTGCAGCCTTGATTACTCCTGAAACTACTCTGAACAATGAACTCAATTTACCGTCAACTCTAACTGCTGCCTGACTATCCATGTAAAGACCTTTAATTGCTTGCAAAAGTTTGCCTCCTATTCCATAATCTCGTAGAACAGACAATAACTTCATCCTAGGAACCCGGTCATATGCCTTTTCTACATCTATAAAGCATAGATACAATTCCCTGTTCCACTCATAACAGTTCTCCATTATTTGCCGTAAGCTAAAGATCTGGTCCTGACAACCTCTAAGAGGCCTCAACCCACACTGATTTTCATCCCATTGGTCCTCAACTAATACTCGCATTTTCCTTTCAACAATACCTGAGAAGATTTTACCCACAACGCTGATTAAAGAGATATATCTGTAGTTGTTACAATCTTTTCTGTTTCCATGTTTAAAGACTGGTGTGATTACTGCTTTTGTCCAGTCTGATGGAACTTGTCCCGACTCCCAGACCATTTCAATTATCCTGCGTAGCCATGTAAGACCTGACATTCCACTGCATTTGATGAGTTCCGACTTAATTTCTTCCACCCCAGCTGCTTTATTGCACTGCAATCTATTGACCATTTTCTCCGCTTCCTCAAATGTGATCCTACTTCCGTAATCATTCCTATCCCGTTGTACCTCGAAATCTGAAACATTAATGATCGTATTTTCACCTACATTGAGCAACTCTTCAAAATATTGCCTCCATCTGTCCAAGGAATCCACAGGATTCACCAGCAGTTTTCCTGACCTGTCCAAAATACTTGTCATTTCCTTCTTACCTCCCTTTCGAAGACTGCTAATTACACTCCAGAATGGTTTTCCAGCAGCTTGACCCAAAGTTCCAACCTGTTTCCAAAGTCTTCCCAAGATTTCTTCTTGGATGCTGCAATTATCTGTTTGGATTTGTTTCTTTCTTCAACATAACTTTCTCTGTCTACCTGAGTTCTAGTATGTAGCCATATTTGATACGCCTTCTTATTTCCTTTTACAGGCTGCCTTGACTGTGTCATTCCACCAAGCTGTTTGCTTCATCCTACCCTTACACACTACTGTTCCAAGACATTCTCTAGCCACTTCTAGTACTGTGTCCCTGTACCTTGTCCATTCCTTTTCCAATGACTGTAATTGACTACAATCAACTAACTGGTACCTTTCTGAGATCACTGTTACGTACTTGTGCCTGATTTCCTTATCCTGAAGTTTCTCCACTCTTATCCTCCTACTTATGGACCTGACCTCCTGCACTTTCGGCCTCACAATCCCAATTTCACTGCAGATTAAATAATGATCAGTGTCATCAAAGAATCCCCTGAATACACGTGTGTCCCTCACAGCCTTCCTGAATTCCTGATTTGTTATTATATAGTCAATGACAGATCTGGTTCCCCTGCCTTCCCAAGTATACCGGTGAATGTTCTTATGTTTAAAAAAGGAGTTTGTGGTTACTAAGCCCATACTGGCACAGAAATCCAAGAGTTGTTTCCAGTTCCTGTTGTCCTCCATATCCTCTCCAAATTTACCCATAACCTTTTCATACCCTTCTGTTCGATTTCCAACCCTGGCATTAAAATCACCCATGAGGAGAACACTGTCCTTGTCCTTTACTCTAACAACTACATCACTGAGTGCATCATAAAAACTATCCATCTTATCTTGATCTGTCCCTTCACAATGCGAATATACTGACACAATCCTAATTTTCTTGCTAGACACTGTCAAATCTATCCACATCAGTCGTTCGTTTACATACATTATTGCAACTACGCTGGGTTCCATTTCTTTCCTGATGTAAAGCCCTACACCCCATTTAGACATTCCTGCTTTGACTCCTGACAGGTAGACCTTGTATTCTCCCACTTCCTCTTCTTTCTCACCCCTTACCCGAATGTCAGTAACAGCTAAAACGTCCAGCCCAATCTTACTTGCAGTCTCTGCCATCTCTACCTTCTTCCCAGAGTAGCCCCCATTGATATTAATAGCTCCCCATCTCATTACCATTTGTTTGCCAAGTCGTATCTTAGGAGTCCCTGGTTTGTCAGTTAGACGTGGGACTCCGTCACCTCCAAAGGTCCGAGGCGTTTTGCTCTGATTATTGCCAGCATCATATTTAAAGTTCCAGGGAAGCAGGTTGCTGGCCTTACTTGCCCCGAGGGCCATTGAGTTTTACCCCTAACAGTTGAGGGACTAACCCGTGGATTTGGTAGTCTTTGCCGTATGAGCACAAAGGTGACCACGACTCAGAATATGTCCGAGATGTCCAGCCTTATTCCAAAGTAACTGGTATCCCGACTGTCGGGACCACTTACTTGGCCACTCACACGTTACCCGTGGTTCATGAACAAGGACATGACTACAGGAACCCACACCATGAACCACAGTACGATTACTGGGGCGAATTATTGACACGCAAGTCGCCTAAATGTCATCCAATTGAAAGACTTTCAACAGACCGCTAAGGCACACTGAATTATTATTACGACTCCATCAGGTGCTAGTGAGCGTCAGGTGAACACGTCGATCACCGTCTGGAGGCCGCAGCGAGGCATAATGTGATCCGCTTTGAATTTTCATCGTTGTAACCTTACAGGAAATTGTGTGAAGAGCTTTGGATTTGTTTTGCGGGGGAGATGTGGGATTTTTCCATTGTTGGCCTTGCCGTTTGCCCTCGGGCTATAGAAAGCTGTCGGAAGGATTCAACCTGTAGGCCGCTCCCACACCGCCAATCGGACGAGGGCTGTTCTGTAGTGAATTGGACGGCAAACATTGCAACATCTCCGTAGAGCCCGGATCTTTCGTGTTATCTTCTCATCTTTAGCGACCTGAAGAAAAACATGCTTGGACATCGGTTTCAGTTAGACGAGGAGGTGCAAGAGTGGGTGCGGTTGCGGATCTGTCAGCGGCGACAGCGTTCTGTGAAACGGGAATAGATCGTGTCGTCTCCCAGGGGTATAAATCTTATAACGAGTGTGGTTATAACTTTTGAATGGAACCATTCTATGGTCTTGTGGTGGTGGGTCTTCGGGTCTCATATGTCCACTCTTAATAAGTAAGTTTAACGGCGATGTGAACTTTTCATCGTCCTCAGCCGAAATCTGTGAATTTTGAATTACTCATGTTCGTGTAGGACCACGCACTATAACAGTATATAATGTTCTTTTTGCGGTGGCGAACGACAGAATTCAGGGTGCGTCAGGCGAACATGGTATAGTATATCAGATACAGCAGAAACAGTAGCGTAACTAGGCTCACTTTAAAGTTCCTAATGGTGCACGAAATTTGAGAATGGATTTCCCTATACACATTGTCTCGTACGTACATGTGGAGAGATTCCGGGCTTTGACAGTGTACGAGGATCATCTCCATATGTGCGCCGATTGTGGAGTAGCAGATCGTCTTAGTTCAATGTTCAATGAAGGGCACGTGGAGGCAAAAAGCAGTTGCTACTAGAAGACGGGCATTTCTAGACAAGCACGCGGCAAGGGCATCGTTAAGGTAACACTTTGCTCATAGACACAGCACAGCAAGGAGCGAGCATCAATGGGATCATAAGTACTAAAAAATCCTTCATTACCTGGGAACTCAGGGCAGATGTTAGCATTCGATAAGGAAACTGAGCATCCGCAGTAACAAGATACGCATTGTTTGGGGGTCTTTCTAGGAGACGATGAAAATTAGATCTGACTGAGCCCTGGAAAACGGCTCATTGAGCTACCCACCGTTCCCAGCCAAAGTCGAGTTGCACAAACAGTGTACAAACAACTATGAGCGTAGAAGTGACAAATCCTGAAAGACCCAAAAAAATCACATATTCCAACCGCATAACAAAGTCGTTCAAACGTGCTTTAAAGAAGAAACAAGGTAACGAGTACAAACCGAGCAAACTTACATTGGTCAAAATGAAAAAAGGTCTGGACGAAGAGTCTTAGGAAAATTACCCTGCCGGAAACACGTGTTTCAGGATAACGGCCGCTTTCAGACAGCTGGGTAAAATCTTGATTTCAGCTACTGGAGTAGGTTCTAGGACCTGACGGAGCTGCACATGATTATCTTGTTTTAGGTCCGATGAAGCAGGTCCTGAGTGAATCTAAGTTTCCGTAGGATGACACTGCAAGAGCGGATGTGAACTATGCCATAAAGATGAAAATAGAAAGCTTGTCAAGAGGTGAACCAAATACACTGAGCTCCAGAGACATGATGTAGAGGAAAATTTTACCGGCAGTGTTGTTTTCTCAAGAAAGGTTTCTTTTAAAAAAGTGCCTTTACTTTCTGACTTGCCCTCGTATCTTCTAGACCATCTCACTTATTTTGTCAAAACTGAATTTACTGCTTTTCTTTTTACGCAGTTGTTGGGTTCCCGAACTTCCAACAATCTTAGTTTCGAAGTATGGCTAAATTTTACTTTTATTTCAAAGACGCTCTCTTAGGTACAAAATGTTTTAATATATACCACAGTGAGCTCAACGCTGTAAGTGAACTCAGAGTAACAGAAATGTGGTTTTAACAAGAGGTACTTACGATGGCTCTTGTCCATTTTTGAAAATAAGATTCTCATGCCTTTTTCATTTGCTTTTTTTCATGTGTTCTCTCGTACTTTTTCACACAGATGATCGAAACTATTTGTTTCATTTCTGATAAGGCAATCAATAAGAAGTAGCTCTTTTGTATTTCAGACCTCTGCAGTAAAAGGAATCAACTTCATCTTTTTAATAAAGTGTCACTCAGTGTTTGACGTATCATTTCTGGCATCTCAACTGCGCTTTTTAATTGTAGAACAATATTTGACTTTGCTTAGGTTTCAATAGTCAAGTTCTCATAGAGTACCAAGCTCTCTCGTAGTTAACTGATCATCTAACGTGGGCAGTGCTCTTTCATCTGAAGTATCTACGAAGGTTGGAACTTAAATAATGTCAACTATTTCTTCACAACTGATACAAAAGAGTTACATGTTTGCACCTGTTACTGTCCTTCAAAGTAGTCACCAGCGTTGTGTAGAACCCGTTGCCAGCGATGTGGATGGCGTAGTATACCGTTAGCAGAGCCTGTTCTGTTGATAATGCGAATGGAGCGATCTACTGGCTGCCGAATCTCTGGAACAGTTCCGAAGCGAATGCCACGAAGTGGTTCCTTCATCTTCGGAATCAAGTCAAAGGTGCAAGGACTTAAGTCCGGGGAGTATGGTGGATGGTACAGTACTTCCTTGTCCCATCAACTGAACAGAGCAGCCAAGCTTGCGCTGTATGTGCCCGCGCATTGTCGCGCAAAATGATGGGTGGGTTACGTAGAAAGTGTTGCCGCTTCTTTCGCAAAGCTGGTTGCAGGTGATACTCCAAAAACGAACAGTAATACTGTGCATTGACGGTCTGCCGTGGAGGAACGTAATGTGTTAGGATAACACCATCACAGTCGTACACGAGAATCACCATAACTTTAGATCGCTCCATTCACACCATGAACAGAACAGGCTCTGCTAACGGTATACTACGCCTTCCACATTGCTGGAAACGGGCTCTACACTACGCTGGTGACTACTCTGATGGACAGTACCAGGTGAAACATGTAACTCTTTTGTATTGGTTGTGAATAAATAGTTGCCACTATTTAAGTTCCAACCCTCATATAGTGGCAGCTATTTCATATGACTTTGTGCACCGATCTTATGATACCACATTCTTCACATTTTCGAATTTTTACGGTGCACGATACAGTACTCTTCAGACGCGTATGCACGCATGTATGCCTGTCTGAAGGACACCATAAGAACACAGATATTCAAAATAATATTACTTGCCTAAATAGACCGTCACAACAATAGTAAAGATTATTCCTGTGCGGGAATCACAGCAACTGTGCGAGTGGAGGACGTGGAAACACGGCGACATTTGGAGGTTTGGGCCGCTCCGGGAGGCGTGCTTGGATAACCGAAGTGGTTAGAGCGACCACTCGTGTAAAGTGGGGAATCCGAGTTCGAGCCCCAGTCCGGTATATTCCATTTATTTCGTACAGCTGTAGGTCTCATCAGCGTCTGTTTCTTCAAACGTACATTCATATCTGAAGAACATTTCGTAATACGTCGTAGAAACACAAAAAATGGTCAAATGGCTCTAAGCACTATGGGACTTAACATCTGAGGTCATCAGTCCCCTAAACTTAGAACTACTTAAACCTAACTAACCTAAGGAGGTCACGCACATCCATGGCCGAGGCAGGATTCGAACCTGCAACCGTAGCAGCAGCGCGGTTCAGGTCTGAAGAGCCTAGAACCGCTCGGCAACAGCGGCCGGCTGTAGAAACACAAGCACGGCAAAATAATATGTGTGGCAACTTTCTCAGCAATGAGTGTACGGCTCTATGGTGGTGGAATTTTAATTCGTGTAAAAGGGATTGAGTAAGTTATGAGTTAACATGAAATACAAATTTCGCATATTAACACGTTTTGATGGTAAATTTCTAACTACAAGTTGTACAGAAACAGTGTGAAATGCTTTTACGGGGGTTGCACGGTAGACTGCGCTGAGAAATAATTGTTAACGAAAAATTAGATATGTTGCGCCGCTTCCAAGTTCCTTAGGACTGAAGTTAGCTAGTCAGGAAGTTGCGCGCAAATTCAAGGGGCCCGGCAGAGACGGTGTCGCCAAAAGTGTGCATTTTGATTTTCTAAATCCTAAAAAGCGAGCGATACAAAAACTGGAAATGGAGCTATATTAAGGATCGAATACGGGACTCATACTGAGCAGTCTTGTGCGCTGTCATCTTCGATATGAGACCAAGAGACATTAATTGTGTCTGGCGGGCCGCGCGGAGTGGTCGCGTGCCTTAGGGCGCCATGTCACGGATTGCGCGGCCCCTACCTCAGAAATTTGGTCCCTTAAGAATTCACACACATTTGAACATTTTAACTGGTGGGCCGCTTGCATCTGGGATCTGGGAACACGTCAGCACCATTGACTAACTTTAGTGCTAATTAACTCGGAAATGGCGCGGTTTTATTGAACTTTTTTCTTAACTGTTATTTCTCTGCACAACGTGCAATGCAACACTCTTACAAGATTTTCACACTGTTTCTGACCACCCTGTATTCGACATTCAGAGATATTTGATTTGTAATTAGAGGTGTAGGCAGAGATGTATCAACAATAATTCCTTACGTGAATGGGTAATTATGCCAATTAAAATGGGTGGTTTATCTTTGTAGCTCAGAAATGAATGCTAAGTACTAGTGAATATATTTAAATTGCACTGTCGGTAGCTAATGTGGTCAGCGGCGACGTAAAATCTGCTATTTCGTATTTCTTAGCTGTGCACAGTGTATAAGTTATTCACTTACTTTTGAGTTCAAATTTATATTAGTGATTCCAGAAAAGTGAGTATTCGTACAGATAATCTTCCAAAATAAGTTAGAATATCTCCAATATCTCTATGTCACGAGTTGTTGCGTAGAAGATTACGTGTACGTTTAATAAGTGAGAACATCGTATTTTAGCAAGCAGGGAAACATTTGCACGAGTGACAGGGTTTACTTTTCCCACCAGCACAATGTCTCGGAATAAGGGAAAGATAAGAGGGTCTCGCGCGGACAATGTAGGTTTTTGAAACTTCGCTAAACTGAATACGGCGTCTGCAATACGTAAAAGCTTATTAACGCGGAATACGTAGAGGCTGACCTTTTTAGGCAATACTCTTCACTGGAAATATGATAACCAGAACAGTATCGCTGATGTGGTGTGTTATTTTCTTTCCTAGGGTCACTTAGAAACTATGAGTACAACTGCAAAACACATTTTTCACGAAATTGGTTTCTATTTAAGGCACTCTGACGTGCGATATGTTTCACAGTTGTTCAGCTGACAGTCACCATACACCAACGCAGCTCCAGGCATTCTTACAGATACCTGCAATTAGTATATAGACTGAGATGTCAAGCACCATGTGATAAGACGTGAGGTGCGTTAGCATTTTCCGCATGTGCACGTATTCATTTGTCAACGACACGGAGACTGTCGCAAGTCCGGCGTTTAAGGAGGGAATGCATTTGTATTTTAAGAGGGTTTCTGAGATCCACTGTGAAACTACTGTTATCTACTACGACGTGCGTGATACGCTACAAGAGAAATGTGGTTGTTTTTAAGTTGGATATTAATGGTTGAAACGCTATAGATATATCTACGTAAAAACAACTCTAATAAATGACTTTATGTTACTGAAAAATTTCACTTGCTTCAGTTACTCTGTATAGAATCCTTGAATAAAAGTATCCTGAAAGCCAGTACGAAGCAACTTGTAATTCTTTAATTTGTATTTGAAGATAAAAAATACTGAATTTAATTTCGTATTTGGCGTAGAAGAGACATCCTTAGCGCGTTCTATTAAACGATCAACTTTAATCTTATCAGCTATGGTACCTTATGACACGATCATGTGTAATGTGCAGCAGCTCATCAGACGCGTTCCTATAAGGTAATGAGGAAAGTTGTTTCAGAGTATGACTCGCCCACTACGACCAGCAGCCTGCAGAGAAAACTCAAATGATAGTAGGAACTCTCACTGCCAGGAAACCACCTGTTCATGCTATAGACTGTGCAGGTCCATTTGGCTATGCCGTCTTATTGCGTCGCTTTTGATCAGCCGCCCATCCTCTGTCCCCCTTATCAAAACCAGCCGCAGTACACTCCACTACAGGTGTGCTACAAAAACCTGACATCTCTCCACATTCATACTCTATTGCATGTTTAGCACCCCTAGTCCTGTAACGTCCCCTTAGAGAAATTAAGAATGACAGTGCTGGAAAAACTCTTACGTAATTTGATACGGAAACAGCTGAGTGAAACTCAACGTACTCAGACAGTTTTCTCTCTACGTATTCTGATCATCACTAACCTGACGCAACGAACTCTGACTTCCAATAATCCCTACAAAAGAATGGCCCTGACTAATAATAACCTATACCTTTCATGAATCGCTTGCCTCACATAAATCTTCGTTAATCGAACTACTGCAATACGGTGAGAGCCAATACTACCAGCTAAATGAAAGATTCTAACTACTGAAGGCACTAACTACTGATAGGCATAGTTATCAAATGAAAGATTTTGATAGAGAACAAACAATGTATTTACCTTAACGGTGTTCAAAAGTCATAATCTATATATACATATATATATATATATATATATATATATATATATATATATATATATACATATATATATACACTCCTGGAAATGGAAAAAAGAACACATTGACACCAGTGTGTCAGACCCACCATACTTGCTCCGGACACTGCGAGAGGGCTGTACAAGCAATGATCACACGCACGGCACAGCGGACACACCAGGAACCGCGGTGTTGGCCGTCGAATGGCGCTAGCTGCGCAGCGTTTGTGCACCGCCGCCATCAGTGTCAGCCAGTTTGCCGTGGCATACGGAGCTCCATCGCAGTCTTTAACACTGGTAGCATGCCGCGACAGCGTGGACGTGAACCGTATGTGCAGTTGACGGACTTTGAGCGAGGGCGTATAGGGGGCATGCGGGAGGCCGGGTGGACGTACCGCCGAATTGCTCAACACGTGGGGCGTGAGGTCTCCGCAGTACATCGATGTTGTCGCCAGTGGTCGGCGGAAGGTGCACGTGCCCGTCGACCTGGGACCGGACCGCAGCGACGCACGGATGCACGCCAAGACCGTAGGATCCTACGCAGTGCCGTAGGGGACCGCACCGCCACTTCCCAGCAAATTAGGGACACTGTTGCTCCTGGGGTATCGGCGAGGACCATTCGCAACCGTCTCCATGAAGCTGGGCTACAGTCCCGCACACCGTTAGGCCGTCTTCCGCTCACGCCCCAACATCGTGCAGCCCGCCTCCAGTGGTGTCGCGACAGGCGTGAATGGAGGAACGAATGGAGACGTGTCGTCTTCAGCGATGAGAGTCGCTTCTGCATTGGTGCCAATGATGGTCGTATGCGTGTTTGGCGCCGTGCAGGTGAGCGCCACAATCAGGACTGCATACGACCGAGGCACACAGGGCCAACACCCGGCATCATGGTGTGGGGAGCGATCTCCTACACTGGCCGTACACCACTGGTGATCGTCGAGGGGACACTGAATAGTGCACGGTACATCCAAACCGTCATCGAACCCATCGTTCTACCATTCCTAGACCGGCAAGGGAACTTGCTGTTCCAACAGGACAATGCACGTCCGCATGTATCGCGTGCCACCCAACGTGCTCTAGAAGGTGTAAGTCAACTACCCTGGCCAGCAAGATCTCCGGATCTGTCCCCCCTTGAGCATGTTTGGGACTGGATGAAGCGCCGTCTCACGCGGTCTGCACGTCCAGCACGAACTGAGGCGCCAGGTGGAAATGGCATGGCAAGCCGTTCCACAGGACTACATCCAGCATCTCTACGATCGTCTCCATGGGAGAATAGCAGCCTGCATTGCTGCGAAAGGTGGATATACACTTTACTAGTGCCGACATTGTGCATGCTCTGTTGCCTGTGTCTATGTGCCTGTGGTTCTGTCAGTGTGATCATGTGATGTATCTGACCCCAGGAATGTGTCAATAAAGTTTCCCCTTCCTGGGACAGTGAATTCACGGTGTTCTTATTTCAATTTCCAGGAGTGTATATATATATATATATATATATATATATATATATATATATATATATATGTCGTTGTTGTGGTCTTCAGTCCTGAGACTGGTTTGATGCAGCTCTCCATGCTATTCTATCCTGAGCAAGCTTCTTCATCTCCCAGTACCTACTGCAACCTACATCCTTCTGAATCTGCTTAGTGTATTCATCTCTTGGTCTCCCCCTACGATTTTTACCCTCCACGCTGCCCTCCAATACTAAATTGGTGATCCCTTGATGCCTCAGAACATGTCCTACCAACTGATCCCTTCTTCTGGTCAAGTTCTGCCACAAACTCCTCTTCTCCCCAATCCTATTCAGTACGTCCTCATTAGTTATGCGATCTACCCATCTAATCTTCAGCATTCTTCTGTAGCACCACATTTCGAAAGCTTCTATTCTCTTCTTGTCCAAACTATTTACCGTCCATTTTTCACTTCCATACATGGCTACACTCCATACAAATACTTTCAGAAATGACTTCCTCGCACTTAAATCTATACTCGATGTTAACAAATTTCTCTTCTTCAGAAACGCTTTCCTTGCCATTGCCAGTCTACATTTTATATCCTCTCTACTTCGACCATCATCAGTTATTTTGCTCCCCAAATAGCAAAACTCCTTTACTACTTTAAGTGTCTCATTTCCTAATCTAATTCCCTCAGCATCACCCGACTTAATTCGACTACATTCCATTATCCTCGTTTTGCCTTTGTTGATGTTCATCTTATATCCTCCCTTCAAGACACCATCCATTCCGTTCAACTGCTCTTCCAAGTCCTTTGCTGTCTCTGACAGAATTACAATGTCATCGGCGAACCTCAAAGTTTTTATTTCTTCTCCATGGATTTTAATACCTACTTCGAATTTTTCTTTTGTTTCCTTTACTGCTTGCTCAATATACAGATTGAATAACATCGGGGAGAGGCTACAACCCTGTCTTACTCCCTTCCCAACCACTGCTTCCCTTTCATGTCCCTCGACTCTTATAACTGCCATCTGGTTTCTGTACAAATTGTAAATAGCCTTTCGCTCCCTGTATTTTACCCCTGCCACCTTTAGAATTTGAAAGAGAGTATTCCAGTCAACATTGTCAAAAGCTTTCTCTAAGTCTACAAATGCTAGAAACGTAGTTTTGCCTTTCCTTAATCTTTCTTCTAAGATAAGTCGTAAGGTCAGTATTGCCTCACGTGTTCCAGTATTTCTACGGAATCCAAACTGATCCTCCCCGAGGTCGGCTTCTACTAGTTTTTCCATTCGTCTGTAAAGAATTCGTGTTAGTATTTTGCAGCTGTGGCTTATTAAACTGATTGTTCGGTAATTCTCACATCTGTCAACACCTGCTTTCTTTGGGATATATATATATGTATATATATCAGTTCATGACATCCACCCCCCCCCCCCCCCTCCTTGTGTTCGTCTCTTCCAGTACAGCGTTGACACCACTTACAGTTCTCTGCCCTACAGAGTTGCTCACAGTACCACCAGCTCCATCTAAACCAGTTCACCTCCTGGTGCTACTACTGGCTGTGCATCTACACATCTGTATCTGTATGCAGACTCTGGAAACTACTGTGACGTTCGTGTGAGATTATACTACCCATTGTACCACGCGCTAAGGTTTCTTTTCGTTTCAATTGCATTTGGAGCGCACGAAGAACAACATCTTAAATGCCTGTGTGCACATGGTAATTAGGTTCAGCTCATCTTTGTGGTTTTTACGGGAGCGATAGGGAACATGGGAAACATATTTATAGATTCATCAGTTAACACTCGTAACTGAAACTTTGGAAAGAGGACGTTGCGGGGTGGTTGACTTCTATCTACAAACAACTCCCAGTTACGGTTTTTCATAATCTCGTTGATGTTCTCCCACCCGTCAAATAGGCTCGAAACTATTTGTAACGAATTAAGCAGAGATTAAAATCCCTTTACGGTGTTATTTGTGCTGCTTCTCTATGTCCACGTTGATTATCCGTGGTTACTCCTATTCAGTGTGAACCTCACGTACTTCAATAACATTGTAATATGAGCTGCACTTATGTCTTGTAAGCGATCTCCTCTGTGATTTACATTTTCGCAGTATCTTGCCAAAGAACCATAATCTGGCACCTGCTTTATCCAAGATTGTGCCAACATGATCTTTACATTTCATATCCGCACAAATAGTTACACACAATTATACGTAGAGGTGACTGATGGCAATGGTGACTCGATGATCCTGTAGTCACAAGACATTAATTTCTGATTTTTGTGAAGTGCACATTCTTAAATTTCTAAAAATTTAAGAATACTGGATCAGATTGGACGTCAATGTCGAGGATATCAAGGAACAGCTACAACAGTTGTGGGCCAGCTTGCCTCAGGGGAGGTTACCACTGCATTATGACATACTTCCCGACCCAAACAGTGTGGGCATCCAGGCCAGACGGGGTGCAGTGTCGTACTTCCTAGTTCTTTGTAAATTTGACTCGATTTTGTAATCATTGAACTGATATCACATACCGTCTCAACCTATTAAGTTTGTTTTATCCTCCTGTTTTCGGTGCTTCACTTTTATTGTCAGTCAGTGTATCACCTGAACGGAAATACCGAGGTTAATGCTGTTTATTTCACCAGTTACAGTGAGAGACCTACATTTATGTTTTGCACGTCACTATATTGAAAGTAACAGAGGGATAAAGACTGCCGGAAAAAAATCTGCACTCTCATGGACTGTGTTCGGTAGCACCAGTGTGTAATATGTGCATATTGACAGGTTGTAGTGTTAGTTACTGATTTGTCACAGCCATCGGT
Source organism: Schistocerca piceifrons (assembly GCF_021461385.2). NCBI lineage: Eukaryota > Metazoa > Arthropoda > Insecta > Orthoptera > Acrididae > Schistocerca > Schistocerca piceifrons. Next base: position 708,474,865 of record NC_060139.1, on the reverse strand, counting down.
AATTAGATGGCGCTCAAGAGGCTCATTTGTGCTATATCCTCTCTTTGTACTCTGCAGGCTGTAAGTGATGACTCTAGAAGTGAACTGTGTTTTGCATATCTATTCTAGGCTACGGCCACGTCCCACAGACGAAAACGTACTCTTCTTGAACAGCTTCAGTCATTACGTACTCCTGCTGAACAGCTTCACCGTTTGAACAGAGTTATATTGTGGGCCTGCAGGAAGCCGAATGAATCTATTGAACGGTTTGACGGCAAAATAACATTCCTACACCTCTAGTACAGGTTCTGGTGATGTGCTTCTTCAACAGGATAATGGGCGTACACATACGGCTCCTGTGACGCAACGAGCTCTTCATGGTGTACACTAATTGCCCTGGACAGCAAGATCACCAGCTCTCTCGCAAACTGATCACATAAAGGCTATGATGAAGCAGGAACTTAATCGCTCTTCAGGAACTTCGAGAACCATTGCCGAACTGCAACAAAAGGCGCAAGATGCTTGGGACAGTCTATGACAGAATGGCACGAGGCACCTTTATTGTCGTTTGTATGCGAGAAAACATGCCTACATTGCCGCAAATTGCGAGGAACACTGTGTATTGATGCGACTGTTTAGGCACTTTTACTACCACGAGTGTCTTTCATTTGGTATGGATTTGTTATCATATACTCCTCTAATGATAAACTGCATGTACCTCACTTGTCTATTATATGACCTTGTCCTTAAGGCTATTGCATTTTTTCCGGTAGTGTAGTACGATATAATCAATTCTCCTCCTCCTCTCAGAACGTTATGTCGTCAGGCACATGTGAAAGCTGGAACTTGTCTGATTCTGCCATCACAGCGGTTTCGTAAGATATACGTGAGAGGACTGTAGGGCCTAATATGTTCTTCTGATGTATTCTTTATCAGTTTTAATAATAAACCACTGCAAAACATCTGTCTTTTGGTGTCTGTCACAGAAGTTTGGTGACCATCCCTGGGGTACTCACGCATCGATTGAAGACCACGTGACGAAACTCGCAGCGCTTATTTGAACCTTCTCAAATATATTTGTATGAATAACGAGTGTATTGGGTAGAGAATGGCAACTTCTGGTGGTGCATATTGTACACGATGGATATCAATAAGCCTGCCCTAGCATTTGCTACTTGATTTACGATCACTACTGCAAAACATATAAATGATTATTTACATAGTAAGGAGATACATTTATTGTATTTTCGTTATATGCCTTGGACCAACTACAACTCTGAAAAGTGACTCGTATTCCAACCGCCAACAATCTTGCCTCTTTCGACTATGTTTCTGGTATTGAATCTCTTTCGACTATGTTACTAGTGTTCAACCGCCGAATAATTTCCTTCATATGGCAGTGGAACGAGAAATGCTATCAGCAGGAACGCGCGTTTCATCTGTGGGTTCCACGACCCATCATTCGCTTGTGGTTTACACTCAGTGCGGTGGACTTCACTACAATTTGAACCATGTCCATGGCGCGTTAGTTGGGTTGGAAATACTGGGCATCTGACGCGCAGAGCTATGAGCTCTGAATGCGCGGATTTTCGGGAAACGGCAGCTCGTGAAGCAGTTGTAAAATCTCAGACAATGTTTCACATACTCCGATGCTTTTCGTTACTCAGTTACGACGGATACCAGAGGAGTTACCGAGTTGTTGTTCGAAGCAGACTCACAAATAGTCTACGAAGCTATATTTTTTTGGGTGCTTCTCTGAACGTTCGCAAAGCCTAGATATCATATTTCGTTACGCATCTATCTTTGCCCGGTCTGCGGTCTCAGTCAGAATTTCAAGGTGTCTGAGGATTCCACCATAAAACAGGAAGTTTAAATGAAGTTTTCCATCTTTGTGGTATTATATTGCAAACTACGCCAACAGACTATATTCTGCTCAGAGCAAACTTCCGGAGGTGAATGGGACTTTAGCGGCCTTCTGAATAACTTGATTATTAACTTTTTTTGGAGAGCTCGTCATTACCGATTTCGTCCTAATTTGTGGTTTATGCAGGGTTTGACCAGAAATTAATGTGACAGAAGTGCAAGCTCAGATGGGAATATACTAAACTAAACTCCTCCCGAAGAAGCCACGAAGACCCAACGGTACCGACCGGCCACCGTGTCATCCTCGGCCCACAGGCGCCACTGCATGCGGATATGGTGGGGCATTTGGTGAGCACACCCGCTTTCCCAGCCGTATGTCAGTTTACGGGAACGTAAGACGGCAAAGCTTTAAAAAAATGGCGCAGGTCGGCTGAAGCATAAGCCACTTACGTTAGTGCTGTTTCGAATCACCGGTGGCGCCGCTGAAAGAGTACGAAAGAGTAATCCGAAGATCGTGGGCTCGTGTCCCATTCCAATACTTTTTTATACCCTCGGTATCTACATTACTAACATTCCAAAATTAACCGAAATAATGCTCATCATATTGTATTTATTGGTATTTTCATAAAAGGTATGAAAAGGAAAGGCAAGGAAACTCTGACATTGTAAATAAATTTCGAGGAAGGGATTGTAAAGAGCTCACAGTACATAAAATTAGATACTTTTATTATTTTACAGTTGATTATTTACACATACTGTGGTAATGTTCATCGTAAAAGCAGGGAATAAGAAATTCTCCCTACATCTTGCACATTTAAACGCCGCATTTTCACAGTTATGTGGTTTCCGTTCATAGAAGATTCTCTCTCACCATAGAGTTTGGCAGAAAATCACCCCCAACTCATTTCGCCAGATATGGGCGACGACAGATTGTGATGAAGAATGGAATGTATTTTGATCCAGTCTTTTCGAGAGGTGATTTATTTTTCTCTGTCAGTGAGAAAAGAGCAGAACTGAAGGATTTTTATCAATGGATGGCCATAAAAACAGAAATCGCTGGGTTGCACTAGCGGTAAGCATTTTTGGGGTATCACTTTAAAAGTGTAAGATAGCAGTCCTTTTTCGTCTCGAAAAACATTGTCGTACACTTGTGGATTCGTTTGTCCTACCCACGAGTAAATTAATGGAAGAAATTTGTTCTCCAGTACATCTTGTTTTATCATATCAGATACAATGAAGCCTATTGAGCATTACCTCCGTTTATTTAGACTGTAAGTCACTCAAAAACTGACAATAAAAAAATGTTTCTGCAGTGGGATAAGATCCGACGACCCGTGGGTCAGCGGTCCGTGTTCTTTCACCTGCACCAGCCGCTGCCCTGAAACGAGGCTAATATAAATGACTTATATCTCGGCCGTCCCTATCCAAAAACGCTATTTGTTCTAAAGGGTCTCCCACTAGTGTCATTTTCATTCCTGGCTAATCTCTGCATATACAATAAACGTAGTATAAATCGGTGATGACGAGGAGCCGTGGTCGCTTGTCAGAGACGGTTCACCATCTTCATACTGTCTTAAGAAAATATAAAAAAAAAAAAAAAAAACAGAAAATCTTATGCAATTGTGGATTCTAGTTTCTACGCTTCAGGTTCCATTAATCTGATAATGAAAGTCATTCCCAAATAACTGTTTCATGGACATCTACATTCATACTCGTATTCAGCAAACTAAAGGGAAATATATGGTAGAGCACACTTTTCTACAAATAACATATATCAGCATTTGTTCTCATTTCATTCGAGTATGGATCGAGGGAATAATTACTTCGCAAATGCCTCTGTGTGTGTAATTACTCTAATCTTGTCTACTCGGTCACTACGAATACGATACATAGGGGACTGTAGTACAAGATCACAATCGTCAGTTAATACGAATTGCTGAAACTTTGCATGCAGTCTTTCCCATTATAATTCAAATCTACCTTCAAGGGTCTGATAGTCAATGTTTTTCATCATTGCCACAATGATTTTCCGTGGTTCACACTTGTGAATATTTGTACTGCTGTTCTTAGTATGCATCCAGTAATCCCGGTGGTGGATACACAATTTATCTTCCCAGACAGGAAGGCGAGTTTTGAATGTCAAGCAATTTGTATTTGATTTATGAGCACGGTTTGCCCATCAGCAGCACGAAACACTACTACCTGCCGAAGTCGTATAGAATTCACTGGATAACAGGAGTAATGTTAGAATACTTTTCTTGTATAAAAAATGGTTTGTGACTCAAAATGATGTCATAACGGTTTATATGATGGCCAGAGAGAGAAAAATTCTACAATGAAACTTATTTAAGCGTGCTAGGGAAGGAAAATCAAAAACGGTCCCAGAGACAAATATAGATAAACTAGTCTTTGTATGATGGAAGCTTTACAGACTGTCTGATTATTTAGTTTGCAATACAGCACGAGAAATATCAGTATGGATTTTACCACGGTAGTTTCGTTTCTTATCCGTCGCTTTCGGCACATTAAGGGAACTATTTCGTTCCACCGTCGTCCTTCCGTAGGGAGATTGCCTTACAATAAGAAAAAAAAATAAACAAATAAAGTGCTATCAAACTTAAACTGTCACCACAGCAAGTGAGTACAGGAAATTCACAATCTTTCATTTAACTGGTAAGCTATATCAGCAGAGTGAAATGTTAAAGTGAAGCACGTTAAAAAAGTGCAAACAGATATGGAAACATTGAAACAGTTACATTGGTTGATTGCCAAGAAACGACGTATGAAGTAATAGAGATGTCAGAGAAAACAGTGCTGTACATTTTGCACGAAAATTGCTTCATGTGCCATTGGTGCTGCATTAGAAGTCGTCTAAGAACAAGTTTGCAAGCGAACTTCTCGGCAATATTTGGATAGTTTCAAGGAATGCAACTGATTATATCACTGAGGACGAGAGGTTGGTTCGCCACATGATAGCAGAAACGAAACAACAATAAAAGCAGGCCGCGCGGGATTAGCCAAGCGGTCTCAGGCGCTGCAGTCATGGACTGTGCGGCTGATCCCGGCGGAGGTTCGAGTCCTTCCTCGGGCATGGGTGTGTGTGTCTGTCCTTAGGACAATTTAGGTTAAGTAGTGTATAAGCTTAGGGACTGATGACCTTAGCAGTTAAGTCCCATAAGATTTCACACACATTTGAACATTTTTGAATAAAAGCAATCGATGGATGCTAGAGGCGCTGACACCGATGTCATCTGCTGGAAGGGTTTTGGTGTGTGTTTTCTGGGACGCAAATTATTGAGACATGAGTCGAGAAGGTCGTACCTGGAAAAAGTTTTAAGACCCCTAAATAAGTTATTGTAGTCTAGATGAGTGTATTATGGGTGTTCCGTAATAGCACTTCAGCTATGTTGCTAACGCAATGGAAAACTGACAACATACTTGTCCTAGAAGAGGACTGCACCGAAAGCCAAGTCCACGTTCATCTTGTAACAAAATGTTTTTGTGTAACGGGCCGAAAATTTTTACCAAACTTTCACATTTACCGTCACATGTCGTACGCCTGTCGGATGATGTATCAGTAATGTGTTTTCTAATCAGTTTTTGAAACTCATTGTGTGTTTATTTTCCTGTAATAGTTTTTGGCGTGTATTGGTTAACCACGCCAACCACACACAGCTGCCACATTACAAATAAAAACCTAAGTAATAACTTCAAACGTAATCATTAGATACATTTTTTGTAACCAGCAGCTAATTAATATGTTATTACAGAGGTACTGATTAACACTCCGTTGTGTAAGACTTAAGGACGAAAACAGCTGGATGTGTCATTGTGAACTGACATAGCTCGATGAAACTTGGATCCTACAGGTAAAGAACCGCTGAAATTTAATACAGAATGTAACTGAAAGAAATACACCAGGAGACGAACACAGACGATACTTTTATTCAGAGATAATAATTACACTGTAGTCAGTGCTATCTATGATGGTCCCCTGGACTTTACGAAATGCAGGACTTTGTTCTTAATAGGGTGAGTGATCACCACAGATGGCAATGCATGCTCAACAAAGTGCTCCAATATTGGCCAGAAGGTTGGTAAGGAGTTCTTGTGGTAGGGAGTTTCATTCCTCCAGCGCGGTTGACAGCTAATGGACGCGCTGTAGTACATCTCCCCAACGGAGTTCACACGTGCTCAGTGATTTAAATTGGGTGACCAGACAGGCGTTTCCATTCGCCGAATATCCTCTCACTTCTAGAGCTTATATACCTACCTGCGCTGATTGACGGGGTCGCGAACTATCATCCATAAAAACGAAGTCAGGTCCGAATACACCACTGAAAAGACGCATATGGGGTTGGAGTAGACTGTTACAATAACGTTGATCGACGAATGTACCGTGTTCAAAGCTCTGGAGGTCAATAAACCCACGCAATACTATTCCCGGACCACTGAAACGATCGTGTTCGACAATGTTCTTTGGTGCATTACGTTCTCTCACTTCCCGGCATTGATGAAAATGATCGTTTTGGTGGCCCAGATGTAGTGGTGACAGAGGTATAATGTTGGATGCGTGTCCTGAGCTACAAATCTTTGAACACGGTGCAGTCACTAGTCAATGTTACTGTGATGATGCATTCGCTCCCGACGTGCGTCTTGTCAGGGGTGCATTCCGTCCTGACTTGCTTTTTATGGATGATATGCATCGAACTGCGCACGTGGAGGACCTCATGGAATGAGAGGATATTAGACGAATGACCTGACCTGCCCATTCTCGTGAAGTAAATCACATTTAGGACGCGTGGGACGCGTTTGTAAGGTGGGCATGTCATTTCGATTTTTGTACGTTATTGATGAACACGTCGGAGACAGGGAAAGTTATGTTACTGTTAAACAATTCTTGGTCTTGCAGTGACGTTGTCTTTGCCTTTCTGCAGTCTGACAGGTTCTTAGTTCTAGTGTGAAGGTGACGAACGCATTCAGCAGTTCTGTGTTGACTTGTGATTCTATCTGTTAGATAAAGAAAAACTCATTGTAAGGGCTAGCAAGGATGAATATGAAGTCTATATTGAACAGTGGAACGAATATAAATTCTGAATAATTGTTTTTAAAGAGTAGAAGCTTGAGGTAAGACTGTAGCACTGCCCAGCTAGTTTGTCGGAATGATTATTGCCAGCTAGTTAACTTTGTTCAATGTTGTTCACTTTCTCAGAGCTGAGAGAAAGACCACTCCACTTCCCTGAGTGACACATTTGAATATCAACTGATTGATCTGTTTGGTATTCATAGAAATTCTGTGTTAACACTGTTCCCTGTTTAAATTATTGTTGTTACGCATAGTAGAGCCTACTGTTCACGCCTTTGTTACGTGTGAAGATCACGCGAAGATTTATTCTGCTCTTTTGAATACATACTACATTCTAAAATCGTTGTCTTGGAATATCATTTCATAAGAGTAGTTGCTCTCCCCATCCCACTGTTTAAAGGAGGTTTACTATTACGCATTACTAGATTGCATCATGTGGTATGCATCAGTTCGAGAGCTGTTTGAAAATTTCAGTTCAAAGTAGAAATAGAGCTTAGCCGCTGCCTGCTTGCTGTTTGTTGCTGTGCAGTCAAGAAACCTGCAACGATGTTGTCATGACACGAGGTAAATGGAAATTTTGATTAGGGGCAGGTAATTGTTTTACTGCAGTTACGCATTTAATATAAAGACTAATTGTATTCAGGCCGGTTACAGTTCAATTCAAATTAGGTTCTCTTTGGTCAGAAGTTAGCATCCAAGTTTTTAAGTTGAATAACAGTTTGGGGTAGATAGTTTTGGTAATACGTAAACTTTTTATGGAGAGGGAGGTAAATTTGGACTACATTTCATACAGAAACACATAGTGTTTCTTATCAGTGTTTTCCATATGTTCGTTTCCTCGCCGACTCTGCGGAGAACCACCTCAGTCCTTACCTTATCAGTGAACCTAATTTTCAGCAGTCTTCTGTAGCATCACTTCTCAAGGCTTCGATTCTTTTCTGTTCGCGTTTTCCCACAGTCCATGTCTCACTACGATACAATGCTGTGCTCAAAACGTTCATTTTCAAAAATTTCTTCCTTAGATGAAGACCTATATTTGTTACTAGCAGAATTCTCTTGGTCAGGAATACCCTCTTCTCCATTGCTACTATGCTTTTTATGCCCTCCTTGCTTCGGACGTCCTGGGTTATTATGATGCCTAGGTAGCAGAGCTCTTTAGCTTTGTCTACTTCTTGATCTCCAGTTCTGATGTTAAGTTTCTCACTGTTCTGATTACTGTTACTCCACATTAATTTCGTCTTTCTTCGATTTACTTTTAGTCCGTATTCTGTTCTCAGACTGTTCATTCCATTCAAGAAATGCTGTAATTCTTCTCACTGATGATAGCAATCTCATCAGCGAATCTTATCACTGATACCCTTTCACTTTGAATTTTAATCGCCCTGTGGAACCTTCTTTTATTTCCGTCATTGCTTTTTCTCTGTGCACCCTGCCCTGCACCCTTTTAAATACGAAGACTTCTTTCTTGGTCTTCCACTTTTATTTTTCCCTCTTGGTTCATATACGTATTGTATATTACCCGACTATCACTATAGCTTATCCCATTTTTTCTGAGAATTTCAAACGTCTTGCACCATTTGACATTGTTGAAAGCTTTCTCCACATCGACAAATCCAATGGACGTGTATTGATGTTTCTTCAGTCTTTCCCTAATTCGGCAGAAGTGAGGTGCTCTGGACCGACCACGATGTTTTCAAAGGCTTGTGGTGGTGTTGACAGCTTTTGGGAACAAAATGCCTGAAGTGTTAGCAGGCAGCAGCATCTTAGAGCAATACTGTGCCAACAGGAAATGGCCAATCGGAATGCTGATTGTCCCAAAGGCCAGAACGTTAATTTTGTGGCGAAGTCGAGGTGGCGACCGGCAGCCCTTGTGGGGTATAGGAGGCAAGGTTTGATTCCTCTGGGGAGGAGGTGGTGTGGAGATGTGTATTTCGAAAGTCGGTCGTCAGGGATTAAGAAAGCTGCCCTCTCTCTGTGGAAAGTTTGGAAAGTGATCGGAAGTGTTTCTTTGCACGGGTCTGCGAACTGGCTAAGTCTGTTACTTGATTTTAAGGTGGATGTTGTTGCTGAGCGTTCGTATACGGTCTGTTTAGGAGAAAGTCGCGTAGCAGAGCCTGTAGCAACTAGCTACCTTGAAGTGTTAATTAAAGAACGAAGCGAACTTGGAGGGTGGTTGTTAGCGATAATAAATTCCGTTTTGCTCCAATGAAAATTTGAAGTGTGGAGTTCTTATGCATATCCTTATCCTCTTTGATTTTGTGCTCCCATGCTATTTACAGACATTAAATCCGATCGGTGACGGTGTGGTGACTGATTCAGCTTCTCGTTCGCTAGTGCAGTGGTTGGATATGGGAGTTCTTGCAAACTAGTCAGATTGCTACAGAGTATTGATTAGTGGTGGCCGTCTTCGTAGCTGGATGGTTTGCACGGCTGACTTTCATATGGAGGACTCATGTTCTAGATTCCCGGTATTGCCAGGGGTATTTCCCTGGTGGGAATTCGGGAACGGGGTGCATTCAACCTCCTAATGCGACTTAACCCTCTAACGGTAAGGTGAAGTTTCCTGACATAAACGGTAAGGTGGGGTTGGATCAGACCCCACCCTCCAGATATCGATTTTTCGGGGTAAAATAAAAAATGGATAATGGGAAAAAGTTTTATTATCAATTAAACACATATAATATTTGTTATAACAACATGTTTTTTTTATTTTTTTAGTCAATAAGTAAGAATATAAAGTACTTTGGAAAAAAATAGGAACTTGATTACAAAAAAATACCTTGATAGAAATATTCTCTATAAAATTATTGAAAACATAGTAAAAATCAATAGATTCAGTCATCAACTAGGAACTTGAGTGCTTTAGAAATTCTAAAGATAGGAACTAAATGAGAAATATCTCTTACTAATTGTAGAAAATAATTATAGTGTTAGCAGTTTCGAAATATAAAGTTCTCAATAATAAATGTCTTTGTACACATAATGTAATAGGAACAAATAATAAATATATAATGATATCCTGGAGACGATCACATACAGCCCTGAAAATACATATCTGTCACAATTTATCACATCTCAGTTTCTTTACAGCCAGGGCATATAATAACTTTATGCTCCCCACATATAGAACGATTACACTTACTACAAAAAGCATTCCCCTTCCTATCTTTTGATCTGTCGCAATCATCGCATCATATTTTGTTTATTGGCTGTGCTTGGGTGGGCTTGTCTAAATCGATTGGTTCTTTTTCTAAAAGTTTTCCAATTGATGAGCGGAGCTCAAAGGGAAGATGTGTGTTATTCAACCTCTTTTCCATAAGAGGTTTTGTCAAAGAGAGCGCAAGAATTTTGAGAAACGATATTCTCGCGTCATTTGAAAAGCCGTGCATTTGGCTATTGCTAAATGATAAAACTATTTATAGCAGCGATTCTAAAATGGCATAAAAGTACCGCATGGGCCATCTTCACGATTTTCTTTTTGTGGTCCTGCTGTGGCAAAGCATATCTAATACACCGACCCCTCCTTTAGTTGGATTGTGGGACTTCACAATTTCAGGCTTATTTGATATTTCATTTATCTCTCCAGAGAAGTGCATAGACTATATCAGTAAAACTTTTTTTTATTTTTCTTTGGGGTAAATGACACCAAAGTTTTGTCATCCTGATACATAAATGCTGAAGAGCCTACTGGAGCGGAAAGCAGCATTGATGGTGGTATTTGCGGTTTGTTCCTCCTCAGTGTACCTACAAACGTGAGTTTCTTTTGGAGGAAGGCGTCAGTCGCCTCCACTGAGGAGAACCAATTCTCCGCTGTAATGTTTCTATTAGAACCCCCGATAGATTCTGTCAGGCGCAAAACATACTGGGCATGTAAAGGCAAATCTCCAGGTCTCCTCTTTATTCTGTTGTCCTTGCCAGTGTATGGAATCCCACGCAAAAAATAGAATGTCCTTGTATCGCACAGTGACATTACTTTCAACCCATATTTGTCGGGTTTCGATGGGATATACGTTTTGAATGGACAGGCACCCCGAAAACTCAATAGAGTCTCATCTACTGTGACATATTCAGGTGAACTATAATTTTTTTCACTGTTAGATTCAAAGACGTCCCAGACTTCTCTGAAAGCCGTAAATTTGTCCTTGATTTTTCTGGCCTCTCTGGTGGCTTTATCATCGAAGCGGAGGTTTTCTAGAAGAAATGCAAACCTTTTCTCGCATATAGTGCAACGGAATACCGAAGGTACATAGGTTGCTGAGAACATCTCATCTACACTGAGCATAGAATTTTTTAGGACCCCACTCGTGAAGAGAAGGCCCATCAACCCTTTTATTTCAACGCTCTCTGTTGCTGAATGAAACCACTGGACCGTACTGTACTTTTGCCTACATTTCTTGATTTCAAGATTTGTGTACAAAACAATTTTTTCTATAATTTTCGAATCTATAAATAATAAAAATATTCCCAATTCAGTAGTGACCCCCCTTGCTTCCCCACGTGGACCAGGGAGATGAGTAATAATATTTGACGCTGGTGTCCTAGAAAATTTTGAATGGATGGGTTTGTTGGCCCATATTGTCTCTAAGTCTTCACCTAGCTCAAAATTTTTCTCATCGTCTACATGTGACTGAGAATTATCAAACTCGACTGCTCCTGGCGCACAATGAAATACATCATCCTCGTCATCAGCATTAGATAATACATCATGCTCGGTTTCTGAACAGTTTTCTGCATCGATATTGTCGCCATCCTCTGACTCAGCCTCCTGTCGGAGAAACTCGTATATCTCCTCAAGAGTTCTAAGGAGTTGATGCACCATTTTAGTAAGATACTAGAAGAGAAAACAAAATTTAGATATAATATGAACATCAATATGGGGTTGAATCCTCCCCACAATAGAATCCTATAAGTGTGACGTAAACAGTAAGGTGGGGTCGGATCCAACCAGAGCGCCGGTAATGTAGGTTTCGGATAGAGAGGGTAGCTGCAGGTCACTCACCAGACTGACGTGGCCTCCTCGGCGTTCTCGGGACGACTGACTGGTAGGGTAGCTGGAACCACAGCGCTCTCAGATAAGGGAGTGGGGTCGGATCCAGCCCCAACCTTACCGTTAGAGGGTTAAAGACCAACTTGACTAAGTAGTAGAGGCCCCAGGTAACGAAGACTGACAACGACTGGAAGATCAAGATGCTGAGGCCATGACACTCGCCCCCCCCCCACCCCCTCCCATAAGCTATTCGGTGTCGTCGATGTGGTATGGTCGGTACCTATGGGCAAGCCAGGGCCTGTGGACCGAGTTACTGATTAATGGTATAGAGAACTATTTTAACCTTACATTGCAGGTCACAGAGAGAGTCGTGAAACTTATTTAGTTTAATAGTATATAAACTGAGGTGACAAAAGTAATGGAATACCTGCCAATATGATGTCAGATCTCCTTTTGGCCGGCATAGAGCAACAAATGGACGTGGCATGGACTCAACGCTTCCTCTGCAGCTGTCCGTAATTGTGAAAGTATTGCCGGTGCACGAATTTCTAGACGAACTGATCTCTCGATTATGTCCCATAAATGTTCGTTATGATCCATGTCGCGTGATCTGTGTGGTAAAATAATTCGCTCGAATTGTCCAGAATATTCTTGAAACCAATTGGTAACAATTGTGGTCCGGAAATGTGGCGCTTTGTTATGGTAACATTAAGTCCATGAATGACTGCAAATGGTAGCAAAAGTAGTCGAACATAACCATTTGGAGTCAATGGTCGGTTCAGTTGGATCAGGGGACCCAGTCGATTCCAAATGACCACAGCCCACACCATTATGGAGCCAACAGCTTGCACAGTGCCTTGTTGATAGCTTGGGTCAAAGGCTTCGTGGGGTTTGCGCCACACTCTAATCCTACCGTCATGTCGTACGAACTGAAATCAGGACTCATTTGACCAGGTCACGTTTATCCAGCCGTCTAGCGTCTAACCGATATGTTCACGAGAGACCAGGAGAGGCGCTGTAAGCGAAGTCGTGATGTTAGCAAAGGCACTCGCTTCGGTCGTCTGCCGCCATAGCCCATTAACGCCAAATTTCGCCGCACTGTCGTAACGGATACGTTCGTTGTACATCCCACATTGATTTCTGTAGTCATTTCACTCAATGCTGCTTGTCTATTAGCACTGACAAGTCTAAGGAAACGTCGCTGCTGTAGGTCGTCAGGTGGAGGCGTCGGCAACAGCGCCTTGGTTGGCCTGGCACAGATGCGATATTCCGATGCTGCCAGAAACGATCTGACATCACTTTAATTCGGATTCTCTAACGATGTGCTACGCTAATGTGGCGGGAGGATGTCAGTGTGTTCCAGGACTAAACACATACATCAGAAAAAATTAAAAAATAAATAAATATAAAGGTAATTATTACAGGGATTCGATAAAAACATGCACACAACGCGAGAAATGCATGCTTCAGCATATATGCAAATGCCCGCCCAGCCTGTAAGCTGTACTGTCGTACTATACCATTATGGACACTTGAGCTACTTCCGCAATAAGTTACAAGTGTCACAACAATGGTAGGGGTGTGAAAAACAGACTGGTTTAAACCACCGATACTGATATTTTAGCTCTGTATACCTGGTATTACTCGGTTATAACAGTTTCTTTTTACATTTTACTAATAACTGAGTAAAAGAACGAAATATCAATCAGCCATGTCGGCACTGCTAAAACTTTTGGTTTCTAAATAAACGCCCGCATCTCGTGGTCGTGCGGTAGCGTTCTTGCTTCCCACGCCCGGGTTCCCGGGTTCGATTCCCGGTGGGGTCAGTGATTTTCTCTGCCTCGTGATGGCTGGGTGTTGTGTGCTGTCCTTAGGTTAGTTAGGTTTAAGTAGTTCTAAGTTCTAGGGGACTTATGACCACAGCAGTTGAGTCCCATAGTGCTCAGAGCCATTTGAACCATTTTTTTCTAAATAAACTTTTTTTTAAAAAAACGAGTAATTTTTATTCATTAAATTTCGATTGCTTTGAAATATTGCGTTATTACAGAAAATGGGAAAAGCGGTCAGTGCTATTTTAACAACAATGACGACAGAAAAGAGCACCAAACACGTGGCATAAGAACTGGTAAAGCATTGCTGATATTCAACCTGTTATCACGTGACGTCGGCCATTGTGTGGTATGCTTGTACATAAAAGTGTGCGAGGCTTACCCCGTCTGGTATAACGGTGTATTCACTTTGTCGTCGCCGGACATTGGTTAGCACCTCACCATCCCCAGTATGGAAGTATTTTTCTGTGTCGGTACCAGTGAAGTACAATGCTCCATTTCCTATAGATAGTTAAGAATGAAAGGAGCCACAACAAAATAACCTAACAGATCATTCATAGTTTACAATAAAAATTGGAAGCAGCTGATCTGTTGCCTTTGCCTTCGTAATATACCTTCATCTCCTTGTAGCCCTTGAAAATGGACAAATTATCTTCAAAAATATTCTGCAACCTCGGTTTTCACCCTCGTTATTCAGAATGCCCAAACAGTGGTATGGTCATCGATGACAACATGTTTTTGAGCATAGTTTCCAAAAGTTAGGAGAATACTGGTGATTTTTGTTTGTTATAGGCAGCTACTTACAACTTTACATGAAAAGCAGCGGATGGTGGACGAATTAAGTTTTCTTGCATTTGTCTTTTTAATTAAGCATTTTGTATTTATGTATCTTAAGAATGAGTGAGTCAAAATTTCTCAATCTTTGTTCGATTTCTACATTTATTACAGGAAATAATCAGAAAGTAATAGGAATAAAAAATGAAAAATGGGTTACTTCAGAAATCGGTTATTTTCAGCGGTTTTAACAATCATGTTAAACCGGTTTTGAAAGAAAAGAAAACCATGTAACCGAAAACCGGTTGCTTCAGTGATAATCGCCTTCCCTGTTTCTGTCTAGGTGTGAGTGCTTTATGTCGGAGCGAAGTGAATTCGAGCGTGGGCAAACTGTTGGTGCTCGTGTCGTGCGTACTTCCACAACCAAGGGGGCCCGAGTGTTTGGTGTTTCAAGAGGCACCGTATCGAAGTTTTGTCGCATACAGAGAAATCGGGAACATATCATCCGCTAAATCACAACGTGGATGAAAGAGCGTGTTGAGTGAAGGTGAAGCACGGTCATTGAAGAGAACTGTGACGAAAGATAGGAGGACGACAGCTGCAAAAGCCATACAGAACTGAATGTCGCACTCCTGAGCCCTGTCTGTACCAAAACAAAACGACGGGAGCTCCGTTTCCGTTAACAGGGAGTCGTAGGGCGAATTGTAATTCCAAAATCACTAATCAGTGATGCAAATGCTCGTAGCAGGAAAATCTAGTACCGAAGACATAAAAAAGAGAGAAACATGGCGGCGCTTCGGTGATGATTTGGGCAGCTATAACCAATAATCCATTTTCCCATGGTTACTCTACAAGTAGCATTATTGTCAAGGACTATGTGACCAGTTGGGTTTTGTGAGCACGAGGATAACTTGTCGCACGTCCCCTGGTCACCACAGTTCAAAAAATGGCTCTGAGCACTATGGGACTTAACATCTGTGGTCATCAGTCCCCTAGAACTTAGAACTACTTAAACAAAACTAACCTAAGGACATCACACACATCCATGCCCGTGGTAGGATTCGAACATGCGACAGTAGCGGTCACGCGGTTCCAGACTGAAGCGCCTAGAACCGCTCGGCCACACCGGTCGGCGGTCACCACACTCACCGCATCTCAGTATTACTGGGCATTTTGAGATATGTTTTGGAGAGTATGGTGCGAGATCGCTGTCCACCTCCATCATCATTTCCCTCAATTTGCTACTATTTACCAGGAAGAATGTGTAAGATTCCCTTGCGAACCATACAGCATCTGTACTTATCCATTCCGAGAGATCTCGAAGCTGTTTTGAGTGCCAAACTGTTTTCTAAACTGAATCAGGCGTGCTAATGTATTGTGTTTGTGATGTTTTTGTGTTTTTGTCTAACCCCTTTAACTTTGTTATATTCAGTGATAGTAAAACTTCCTGAAACCGTTCGTGGAAGACAAAGATTTAAACGGGGTATTTAACATTACGAAAAAAACATAAAAATTGCCGTAGGAGGCATCGTAGAGTCAGCCAAAAAATCGTAACAATTATCGATCCAGAATCAATGAAAGTCTTCAAATCAATGAGCAGTATCGCAAGTCAGGATTAGCACTAATCTTAACCTATAATGCTAAATGAAGACAAGTTGTAGTTTAGAGAATATCTTGTCCAATTTCTTTCAGATTTTTAAATTATACTCCAATCAACGTTCGGAGGACACAAGCAATTCATTTCTTAAATGTATATGGTAAATGATACATATAAACTATAGAGATGGGATAGCTTTCTAGGAAAACTCTCGGAAAGTTCTTGACTTCGCATAAGATTTTTACATGAAATTCTCATAAACGTTTGGTCAGACATAGCCCACATAGTTTTTCGCATGAGACTCTGAAAAGCGCACAGACGCATATATACTACATTTTTAAGTATTTATGGCGTATAAAAACATAGATAGTACATAAAAGCGAGACGCTGTTAGAAAAATTCTCTAAAAGTTTTCACCGATTCGCTTCACATTTTCACACGATATTCCAAAAACGTTCAGCTACTTATTTTTTAAAATACATGATCCACAAATGTACACTATAGAAAGGGGAAACATAGTTACCAAAAAACTCTCTAAAAGTACTTGATCGATTTACTTAAAATTTTTCATAAGGATATATAAGGGAATCGTTCTTAGCAAAAAATCTCGAAGAGTACTTTACCAGTTTAATAGAAATTTTAACACCATACTCTAATATACTTTTGGACAGGCATTTGCTACGTTTTTCTTTAGTATATGTTGTATATAAATATATATAACACAGGGCGCGGCTCTTAAATCCATCCAAATTTCAATCTGAATTTCCCGTCTTATCGTAGTTCCGTCGAAGGTTGAGATTGGCGTTCTTGAAATCCATATGCATCTAGTTAACTCAGAACCTCAGAGTGTCGGAGATATGCGGAGTACAACGAAGAGCCGCGATTATCGGAAGTCTTCGCGCTGTATGTTCGCCTCCTGCAGTAGTTCGATTCTTCGTGACCCGAGATATTGTGGAGAAGTATAATGCTTCGCAGAAGATTCTGGAATGTTCCGATAATCCTGCGAGGAAACCTCATTCGAGTAAATGCTTGTCACGAGCTACGTCATTCATCGAAAAGGCTTCGGTGGGCCCGGGAAAATCGCTGAGGAAATTGGCTGGTTCAAATGGTTCAAATGGCTCTGAGCACTATGGGACTTAACATCTGTGGTCATCAGCCCCCTAGAACTTAGAACTACTTAAACCTAACTAACCTAAGGACATCACACACATCCATGCCCGAGGCAGGATTTGAACCTGCGACCGTAGTGGTCACGCGGTTCCAGACGGAAGTGCTTAGAACCGCACGGCCACACCGGCCGACTGAGGAAATTGGCGTCAGCATTGAATGTCAGTGAGCGAGCAGTGCGTCAGATGTCAGAGGAGGACCTCATACTAGCCGTTTAGTCCAAAAGTGGCTCTCGAATAACATTGACACCATCTGGTCCAAGGAGCTCTGGCCACCGAATAGC
Source organism: Schistocerca piceifrons (assembly GCF_021461385.2). Lineage (NCBI taxonomy): Eukaryota > Metazoa > Arthropoda > Insecta > Orthoptera > Acrididae > Schistocerca > Schistocerca piceifrons. The sequence goes on along the minus strand of NC_060139.1, from coordinate 708,457,300 downwards.
CCGGATTTGAATCCCTTCGACTACTTTGTTTGGAGAATAGTTGAAAGTGTTACCAGTAAGACGAGGCACCCTAATTTCGCATCTCTACGCACCGCTATCGAAGCAGCATTCGTTAATATTGACAGCGCTGTTTTAAAGAGCGCGTGCGATCGCTTCAGGATAAGATTGAAGGCTGACATTGCGACTGAAGGGGGGTTACATCGAGAAATGTTAGTCTTTAAAGATATCACTACTAACATGTAAAAGTATTTCCATTTTCTTTTGTATTTTGTTTTAATACATTTGTTTTTAATAAGAAGATTCATTTGTCCAGATTTAAGCATCGCATCCTGCACACAAAGCGGAAGCGTTGTTAACAAATAACTCAAAAAGTTCTTAACCGATCTACTTCATATTTTACACGATACTCTAAGAAAGGTTCAGATTGACATAGGATTCATATTTTTAATATATACGTGAACTCATATCTAATGTACAAAGGGGAAACGCTGTTAATAAATATCACGAAATGTTCTTGACCAACGTATTTGAAATTTTTACACAGTGCTCCAAGAAAAATTCGGACAGACATAGGCTACATATAAAGAGGAAACGTTGGCTACCAACATCATTGAAAAGTTCTAGGCTGATATAATTCAGATGTCTGTAGTGTACAAAGATCGTGGGAACATCCTACAGACATGGGAAGATTATTTAAAAGAGCTATATGACACAGATCACAAACCAATAACTTTTGAAGCTGAATCCGTGAACAGTTAAATGACAATGAGAAAGCGCAAACAATCAGAACGGAAGAAGTAATGAGCGCAATAGCTGCAACGATAAACTGGAAAGCAGTAGGTACAGATAGAGTATCAGGAAGGTATAGATAGAATATCAGGAGAAATACTAAACAACTGAGCCAAGGAGGTGTAAAAGCCATATTAATGTGGTTGTCATTGTTGTTGTGGTCTTCAGTCCAGAAACTGGTCTGATGCGGCTCTCCATCGTACTCTATCCTGTGAAACCTTCTTCATCTCCGAGTAACTACGGCAAACCTACATCGTTCTGAATCTTCTTGGTGTATTCATTCCTCGCGATCCCTCTACGATTTTTATCCTCCACGCTTCCCTCCCAAACTAAATTGGTGATCCGTTAATGTCTCAGAACGTGTCCTACCAACCTAACCCTTCCTCTAGTCACGTTGTGCCACAAATTCGTCTTCTCCCAAATTCTGTTCACTACCTGCTTATTAGTTACGTGATCTATCCATCTAATCTTCAACATTCTTCTGTAGCAACGTATTTCGAAAGCTTCTATTATCTTCTCGTCTAAATTATAAGTATTTATCGTCCATGTTTCACTTCCATACATGGCTACACTGCATAAAAATACTTTCAAAAAAGACTTCCTGACATTTAACTGTATAGTCGATGTTAACAAATTTCTGTTCTTCAGAAACGCTTTCCTTGCCACTGCCAGTCTTTATTTTATCATTTTATACCCTCTCTACTTCGACCACCATCAGTTATTTTGCTCCCCAAATAGCAAAACACATCTACTACTTTAAGTGTCTCATCTCCTAATCTAATTCCCTCAGCATCACCTGATTTAATTCGACTACATTCCATTATCCTCGATTTGCTTTTGTTAATGTTCATCTTATATCCTCCTTTCAAGACACTGTCCATTCCATTCAACTGCTCTTCCGGGTCCTTTGCTGTCTCTGACAGAATTACATTGTCATCGGCGAACCTCAAGGTTTTTAAGATTTTAATTCCTACTCCAAATTTTTCTTTCGTTTGCTTACTGCTTGCTCAATATACAGATTGAATAACATCGGGAATAGACAACAACTCTGTCTCAATCCCTTCCCAGCCACTGCTTCTCTTTCTTGCCCTCGACTCTTATGACTGCCATTTGGTTTCTGTACATATTGTAAATAGCCTTTCGCTCCCTCTATATTACTCCTGCCACCTTCAGAATTTGAAAGAGAGTATTCGAGTCAACATTGTCAAAATCTTTCTCTAAGTCTACAAATGCTAGAAACGTAGGTATGACTTTCCTTAATCTATCTTCTAAGATAAGTCGAAGGTCAATATTGCCTCGCGTGTTCCAACATTTCTACGGAATCCAATCTGATCTTCCCCGATGTCGGCTTCTACCAGTTTTTCCATTCGTCTCTAAACAATTCTCGTTAGTATCTTGCAGCCTTGACTTATTAAACTGATAGTTCGGTAATTTTCACATGTGTCAATACCTGCTTTCTTTGTGATTGTAATTATTATACTCTTCTTGAAGTCTGAGTATATTTCACGTGTCCCGTAAATATTGCTCATCAGATGGTAGAATTAAGTCGTGACTGATTCTCCCAAGGCTGTCAGCAGTTCTAAAGGAATGTTTACTCCCGGGGCCTTGTTTCGACTTCGTCTTTCAGTACTGGGTCAAATTTTTCACGCAGTCATTTCATCCTCAACTGCGTCCTCTTCCATTACCATAACACTTCTCGCAAGTACATCGCCCCTGTGTAGACGCTCTATATACTCCTTCCACCTTTTTGCTTTCCCTTCTTTGCTTAGGTTTCCCATTCATACAGATGTTTATCTTTTCTCCAAAGGTCTCTTTAATTTTCCTGTAGGAAGTGTTTATGTTACTCCAATTGATATATGCCTCTACATCCTTGCATTTGTCCTCTAGCCATCCCTGCTTAGCCATTTTCCACTTCCTGTCGATTTCATTTTTGAGACGTTTGTATTCCTTTTTGCCTGCTTCATTTTCTGCGTTTCTATATTTTCTCCTCCCATCAATGAAATTCAATCTCTCTCCTGTTACCCAAGGGGTTTTACTAGCCCTCGTCTTTTTATCTACTTGATCATCTTCTGCCTTCACTATTTCATCTCTCAAAGCCACTCATTCTTTGTATTTCTTGCCCCCATTATTTTCAATCGTTCCCTAATGCTCTCTCTGAAACTCTCTATAACCTCCGGTTCTTTCAGCTTATCAACTTCCCATATCCTTACATTCCCAAATTTTTGCAGCTTCTTCGGTTTTAATCAACAGTCCATAAATGTCCTACAATTTAAAACATGGTTCCTAAATCTCTGTCTTGAGGCTATGTAACAAAATATATGACAGTGGTGAATGTCCATAGGACTTTATGACAACAGTAATGATTCCATCACCGAAGAAACAAAAACCAAGAAATGCAGTGTGCACAGGACGAAGGCTCATTTGACATGCAGTGAAAATTATGTTAAGAATCACTATGCAGTACTGGAAAAAGAAATGGAAGAGGTTCTGGATGACGAACAATTTGGTTTTAGACGGAATGGAGATACAAGAAAGACGATGGGACTCTTGCGAATTCTGGAAGAGAGGTCTATTGAAATGGGAAGATATCTATTTATGTGTTTTATTGACTTGGAAAGGCTTTTGATAATGGGGAATCGGAATAGGATAAGCATGCAACTATAATGATGGAAATGAGAGTATACTGCAAAACCAGACGACTTATAACCTTAGCACACTTAAAGCAAAAAGCATCAAGGAAAGTGAGAGGAGAGAGTACCAACAGGATATAACTAGAAAAAGGAGTAAAACAAGTCTGTTGTCCGTCTCCCATCCTTTTCAGTCTATACTTAAGATTCATGGAATGAAAATAAATACAAAGAAAACAAAAATAGTGGTTCTGGGAGGAAGTAAAAATGTAAAGATAATGCTGAGTGGAGAACTATTAGAAGATGTTGAAAGCTTTAAATACCTCCGAAGCTGGACAGAAACTAAAACCAGAGTAGCAATTCCGAAAGAGGCATTTATAAGAAATTTTCTGGCAGAATACGGCAGAGATTTAAGGAAAAGGTTAATAAAATCTTTTGTATGGGTTGTCCGCTAGTATGGTGCTGCCACGTGGACACTGATGAAGGAGGCAGAGCAAAACTGAAGGCTTTTGAAGTGTGGTCATGGCGTAAGTTGGATAGAATGAGTTGGATGCATAGAGTGGAAAATGAAGAGGAACAGAGAGGAGTGGAAGAGCAAAGACAATTACTTGTTGTAAGAAAAAGAAGGAAACTAACTGGGATTGGACACACATTAAGAAAGAATGAGGGGCTTACAAAAACAGCCTGAGAGGGGTATGTGGAAGGAAAGAGGAGGCAAGAGAGGAACGGATCTCTGATTATTACGAAGGGAGCAATGGATGGAGGGAGACACAAAGCTCCTGCTGTTTCTCCTGTAACTGATGATGATGATGATGCTGTTGTTTAGAGGATATACGTTTGGATGGACATACACAACATATTACTTTAACCCTTTGACTGCTCTCGACGTGTTAACGCGCTCGCCTTTGTACCTGTCCAGAGCAGTTAAAGTGTTAATATATATGGTATGTACAAATATAGATATTACATAAAGGAAAATGTTGGTAGCAAAAATCTCAAAAAGTTCTTGGCCAATTTGTTTCAATTTTTTACAGCTGCTCTAATAAATGATTGGACGGATATAGGCTACATAGTTTTTAATATAAGGGTACATAAATATGACTGACATACATCAAGAGGAAACAATGTTAGCAAAAATCTTGAAAAGTTCTCGACAAATTTATTTCAAATTTTTACATGATGCTCTAATAAACTTTCAGACATACAGTGTGATTATGATTAAACTTTGAAACCACTGTAGAAATAACACTACCAGTCAGAATGACGTCCAATTGTAATGGAATATTATCGGAGAAGGGGGAAAACGTATGGCAGAAGAAAAATCAGTAGTTATAAAATGTAGCAATAGATGGCGCTGTAAGCATAATAATTTAATAGTGGTCGACTAAAAATGACAAAAGAATCATACAACAATGACTAAGATGTACGTGGTTCGAGGCGCTTCAGCCTGGAACCGCGTGACCGCTGCGGTCGCAGGTTCGAATCCTGCCTCGGGCATGGATGTGTGTGCTGTCCTTAGGTTAGTTAGGTTTAAGTAGTGCTAAGTTCTAGGGGACTGATGACTACAGATGTTAAGTACCATAGTGCTCAGAGCCATTTGAACCAAGATGTACGTTTGGCGTTAAACAAGCTGCACTACTCAGTGTGCCCACGTGCACAGGTGTGGTACTATTAGATGCTTAAGCCCATCCACCACGGCAAGGTCATATCACATCGTATGGGAAAAATGGGTTTTTAATTGTCCTGAGGCCAAAAACCGCGTAAAAAACATCACACATAGGTTTTTAATTGTCCTGAGGCCAAAAACCGCGTAAAAACATCAATCACATCGGTTTTTAATTGTCCAGAGGCCAAAAAACGCATAAATAGCATCAATCCAAATCAAATCGGATTATTAATTTCCGCGTGACTGGCGCAAAACGCGTTCAATATGGTGTCCACCGTTTTGTGCAACACGTTGAAATCGAAAATCAGCATGTTCCACAGGTGATCGAAGTGTCTTCAAAGCTGCTAAGTTTACAATCGGAACACTGAACACAACATCTTTCAGATAGCCCCACAGCCAGAAGTCATACGGATTAAGATCAGGTGATCAGGACGGCCAGGCTGTACGGAAATGGCGGCTGATAACTCCAGCATTTCCGAAAGGGCGCTTAAGCAGCTGCTTCACTGGTTGAGGTGCGCCATCTTGCATGAAAATGATCCCATCCACACATCCACGCTGTTGGAGAGCCGAAATGAAGTGGTTGGGCAAGACATTCACAGCGCTTACTAATGACGGCACCGGTAACAGGACCGGATGCACTTGTCTCTTCGAAAAATATGGCCCTATGACAGACACCTTTTCAGGATGAAGTGGTACTGGTTGGATTGTGTGTGGATTTTCCGTTGCCCATATTCGACAATTCTGTGTGTTGGCATATCCTGTCAGATGGATGTGGACCTCGTTTGTCCACAAAATCTTCCACAGCTCATCATTGTCCACCTCCATGCGAGCAAGTAATTGTAAATCAAAGGTCTCTTTTGTCGGCAGGAAAATAGGAAGCAACCCGTGCATATGGGTAATTTTGAATGGATAGCAAAAAAGGACGTTCCGTAGGATTTTGCGCACCGTATTCACGTGTATGTCCAATGTTCGGGCAATTCTCCGTGCACTACACTTTTGCATACCACCACACGTCTCCTCCTGCATTGCTGTGGCCACTGCTTCCAATGACGAATCAATTCGTTTCGTTTCGTCTCTCTACCACGATGCACACGAAAAGAACTCCAGTTATGTAATTTCTGAATCATTTTCTCCAGACCTACCGCAGTCATCGGGCCAATGCCTTTTTTCAAACCATTCAGTGTCTGGAACTGTTGCACAGTGTGGTGTGCACAGTCATCATTCTTGTAATACAGCTTTCCAAGTAGAGCGCAATCCTGCATTGAGGTAATCATGGCGAACGTCGCAGATGCGAAAGGAACAGAAGCCGTGTGCCGGCCGGAGTGGCCGTGCGGTTCTAGGAGCTACAGTCTGGAACCGAGCGACCGCTACGGTCACATGTTCGAATCCTGCCTCGGGCATGGAAGTATGTGATGTCCTTAGGTTAGGTTTAATTAGTTCTAAGTTCTAGGTCACTGATGACCTCAGAAGTTAAGTCGCATAGTGCTCAGAGCCATTTGAACCAAGAATCCGTGTACCCGGCGTGTTTATAACAACTTCAATGTGTCGTGCACATGACAGGTGTTTTCCTTTACGTATTCTGACACATACAGTGCCATCTATTGATCAATTTTCACACTATTTTTTTCTTCTGCCATAGGTTTTCCCCATTCTCCGATAATACACTCCTGGAAATTGAAATAAGAACACCGTGAATTCATTGTCCCAGGAAGGGGAAACTTTATTGACACATTCCTGGGGTCAGATACATCACATGATCACACTGACAGAACCACAGGCACATAGACACAGGCAACAGAGCATGCACAATGTCGGCACTAGTACAGTGTATATCCACCTTTCGCAGCAATGCAGGCTGCTATTCTCCCATGGAGACGATCGTAGAGATGCTGGATGTAGTCCTGTGGAACGGCTTGCCATGCCATTTCCACCTGGCGCCTCAGTTGGACCAGCGTTCGTGCTGGACGTGCAGACCGCGTGAGACGACGCTTCATCCAGTCCCAAACATGCTCAATGGGGGACACATCCGGAGATCTTGCTGGCCAGGGTAGTTGACCTACACCTTCTAGAGCACGTTGGGTGGCACGGGATACATGCGGACGTGCATTGTCCTGTTGGAACAGCAAGTTCCCTTACCGGTCTAGGAATGGTAGAACGATGGGTTCGATGACGGTTTGGATGTACCGTGCACTATTCAGTGTCCCCTCGACGATCACCAGTGGTGTACGGCCAGTGTAGGAGATCGCTCCCCACACCATGATGCCGGGTGTTGGCCCTGTGTGCCTCGGTCGTATGCAGTCCTGATTGTGGCGCTCACCTGCACGGCGCCAAACACGCATTCGACCATCATTGGCACCAAGGCAGAAGCGACTCTCATCGCTGAAGACGAAACGTCTCCATTCGTCCCTCCATTCACGCCTGTCGCGACACCACTGGAGGCGGGCTGCACGATGTTGGGGCGTGAGCGGAAGACGGCCTAACGGTGTGCGGGACCGTAGCCCAGCTTCATGGAGACGGTTGCGAATGGTCCTCGCCGATACCCCAGGAGCAACAGTGTCCCTAATTTGCTGGGAAGTGGCGGTGCGGTCCCCTACGGCACTGCGTAGGATCCTACGGTCTTGGCGTGCATCCGTGCGTCGCTGCGGTCCGGTCCCAGGTCGACGGGCACGTGCACCTTCCGCCGACCACTGGCGACAACATCGATGTACTGTGGAGACCTCAAGCCCCACGTGTTGAGCAATTCGGCGGTACGTCCACCAGGCCTCCCGCATGCCCACTATACGCCCTCGCTCAAAGTCCGTCAGCTGCACATACGGTTCACGTCCACGCTGTCGCGGCATGCTACCAGTGTTAAAGACTGCGATGGAGCTCCGTATGCCACGGCAAACTGGCTGACACTGACGGCGGCGGTGCACAAATGCTGCGCAGCTAGCGCCATTCGACGGCCAACACCGCGGTTCCTGGTGTGTCCGCTGTGCCGTGCGTGTGATCATTGCTTGTACAGCCCTCTCGCAGTGTCCGGAGCAAGTATGGTGGGTCTGACACACCGGTGTCAATGTGTTCTTTTTTCCATTTCCAGGAGTGTATTCCGTTGCAGTTTGACGTCATTCTGATCCGTGGTGTTATTTCTACAGCGTTTTGAAAGTTTAATTACAAATCACCCTGACTGTTTTACTTCAACTGTGCACGATACTCTACTAATATAGCATATATTACATAAACTATATATATTATATAAACTGTATATATATTGAAATAATAGTGGACAGATTTCCTGTTAAAACCAACTGTGACAAATAAAATGCTGTGCTGTGAAATGATGTTTCGTTCTCTTTCTTTGAATCAGTTTTAACTTACATATCAGGGCATTTAAAACACTAGGCAAAATGTTTCTACCACACATATATTTTGTCTCCTTACAGATAACATTGAACAAAAATTCTGTACACAACAGTGTGCTGTATTGTTCCCTTCGTCGTAGTCAGTTCTAAGAGGAAAGAGGAATGGTGGTTCATTGAACCCTCTGTCAGACACTTTATTGTGAATAGCAGAGTAATCACGTGGATGTAGATGAGGTGTATGTATGGCTTATCGGTTGATAATTAGAATACGCCTAGGGAATTTGAATCTTCCGATCTTCAGATTACACTGATACAATATCTCCCTACTTAGCAATCATATACAACCGCTCGTTCACCGATAGATCTGTACCTACAGATTGGAAAATTGCGCAGGTCGCACCAGTGTTTAAGAAGGGTAGTAGGAGTAATCCATCGATCTACAGACCTATATCATTGACGTCGGTTTGCTGTAGGGTTTTGGAGCATATGTTGTATTTAAACATTATGAATCACCTCGAAGGGAACGATTTATTGAGACGTAATAAGCATGGTTTCAGAAAACATCGTTCTTGTGCAACGCATCTAGCTCTTTATTCGCACGAAGTAATGGCCGCTATCGACAGGGGATCTCAAGTTGATTCCGTATTTCTAGATTTCCGGAAAGCTTTTGACACTGTTCCTCACAAGCGACTTCTAATCAAGCTGCGGGCCTATGGGGTATCGTCTCAGTTGTGCGACTGGATTCGTGATTTCCTGTCAGGAAGGTCGCAGTTCGTAGTAATAGACGGCAAATCATCGAGTAAAATTGAGGTTATATAAGGTGTTACCCAGGGAAGCGTCCTGGGACCTCTGCTGTTCCTGATGTATATAAATGACCTGGGTGACAATCTGAGCAGTTCTCTTAGGTTGTTCGCAGATGATGCTGTAATTTATCGTCTTGTAAGGTCATCCGAACACCGGTATCACTTGCAAAGCGATTTAGAAAAGATTGCTGTATGGTGTGTCAGGTGGCAGTTGACGCTAAATAACTAAAAGTGTGAGGTGATTCACATGAGTTCCAAAAGAAATCCGTTGGAATTCGATTACTCGATAAATAGTACAATTCTCTACACAGAGTACGCGAAAGAACTTGCCCCCCTTCTAACAGCCGTGTACCGCAAGTCTCTAGAGGAACGGAGGGTTCCAAATGATTGGAAAAGAGCACAGGTAGTCCCAGTCGCCAAGAAGGGCCGTCGAGCAGATGCGCAAAACTATAGACCTATATCTCTGACGTCGATCTGTTGTAGAATTTTAGAACATGTTTTTTGCTCGAGTATCATGTCGTTTTTGGAAATCCAGAATCTACTATGTAGGAATCAACATGGATTCCGGAAACAGCGATCGTGTGAGACCCAACTCGCTTTATTTGTTCATGAGACCCAGAAAATATTAGATACAGGCTCCCAGGTAGATGCTATTTTTCTTGACTTCCGGAAGGCGTTCGATACAGTTCCGCACTGTCGCCTGATAAACAAAGTAAGAGCCTACGGAATATCAGACCAGCTGTGTGGCTGGATTGAAGAGTTTTTAGTAAACAGAACACAGCATGTCGTTGTCAATGGAGAGACGTCTACAGACGTTAAAGAAACCTCTGGCGTGCCACAGGGGAGTGTTATGGGACCATTGCTTTTCACAATATATATAAATGACTTAGTAGATAGTGTCGGAAGTTCCATGCGGCTTTTCGCGGATGATGCTGTAGTATACAGAGAAGTTGCAGCATTAGAAAATTGTAGCGAAATGCAGGAAGATCTGCAGCGGATAGGCACTTGGTGCAGGGAGTGGCAACTGTCCCTTAACATAGACAATTGTAATGTATTGCGAATACATAGAAAGAAGGATCCTTTATTGTATGATTATATGATAGTGGAACAAACACTGGTAGCAGTTACTTCTGTAAAATATCTGGGAGTATGCGTGCGGAACGATTTGAAGTGGAATGATCATATAAAATTAATTGTTGGTAAGGCGGGTGCAGGTTAAGATTCATTGGGAGAGTGCTTAGAAAATGTAGTCCATCAACAAAGGAGGTGGCTTACAAAACACTCGTTCGACCTATACTTGAGTATTGCTCATCAGTGTGGGATCCGTACCAGATCGGTTTGACAGAGGAGAGAGAGAAGATCCAAAGAAGAGCGGCGCGTTTCGTCACAGTGTTATTTGGTAACCGTGATAGCGTTACGGAGATGTTTAATAAACTCAAGTGGCAGACTCTGTAAGAGAGGCGCTCTGCGTCGAGGTGTAGCTTGCTCGCCAGCTTTCGAGAGGGTGCGTTTCTGGATGAGGTATCGAATATATTGCTTCCCCCTACTTATACCTCCCGAGGAGATCACGAATGTAAAATTAGAGAGATTAGAGCGCGCACGGAGGCTTTCAGACAGTCGTTCTTCCCGCGAACCATACGCGACTGGAACAGGAAAGGGAGGTAATGACATTGGCACGTAAAGTGCCCTCCGCCACACACCGTTGGGTGGCTTGCGGAGTATAAATGTGGATGTAGATGTTCTCAGGCTGTCAATTCAACTAAGGACCTGGGTGTTAAAATTATGAACAACTTCAGTTGGAAAGATCACATAGATAATATTATGGGGAAGGCGAGCCAAAGGTTGCGTTTCATTGGCAGGACACTTAGAAGATGCAACAAGTCCACTAAAGAGACAGATGACACTACACTCGTTCGTCCTCTAGAATATTGCTGCGCGGTGTGGGATCCTTGCCAGGTGGGATTGACGGAGGACATCGAAAGGATGCAAAAAAGGGCAGCTCGTTTTGTATTATCACGTAATAGGGGAGAGAGTGTGGCAGATATGATACGCGAGTTGGGATGGAAGTCATTGAAGCAAAGACGTTTCTCGTCACGGCGAGATCTATTTACGAAATTTCAGTCACCAACTTTCTCTTCCGAATGCGATAATATGTTGTTGAGCCCAGCCTACATAGGTAGGAATGATCATCAAAATAAAATAAGAGAAATCAGAGCTCGAACAGAAAGGTTTAGGTGTTCATTTTTCCCGCGCGGTGTTCGGGAGTGGAATGGTAGAGAGATAGTATGATTGTGGTTCGATGAACCCTCTGCCAAGCACTTAAATGTGAATTGCAGAGTAATCATGTAGATGTAGATTAAACTTTCACTGAAGCTTCTGTCCTTATAGTTCCAGAAATTGGAGAGGTCTCTCCTGTATCCCTTATATCAACGATCTCAGCCGATTTACTCATTCATTGACCGTGTCTTCATTTACCATTCGAGGTCTCGTTTACAATAACAATAAACAGCGCTTAGGCACAGCGAGAGAGGCGCAGAGGAGGTTGACAGAGAGATAAAGGACATAGAGATAGAGGGGGAGGGGAGGAGGAGATGGAGACAGGTAGGTTTGAGGAGGGGATGAACTGAGATTGGTGGGGAGGAGGAGATCGACAGAGAGAGCGGGAGGAGGAGGAGGAGGAGGAGGAGATAGACAAAGAAACGGGGTGGGGGGCAAGAGGATGTGATGGGCCAAAGGGAGGCGGAGGAGGGGATGAACAGAGACAGGAAGGAGAAGAAGATTAGACGTGTGCTGAGCTCCCAATCGTATTTGGAAAATGTGAAACATCGTCGAATTAGCTAGTAATTAACAATTACTGGTATTTGTGAGAAATCTGCTTTCGATAGTAACAATGAAAATTAGCGGCACTAACCATAAAGTATGTGGAAATCCGCCAGAAGGTCTCCTTAGAAGGTCGATGTGAGACTTGTAGAGCGTAGTCTCAAGCACGAACGACGCCGCCTGAAGATCTTATCAACTCGACGTTATTTTCACTGTGACGGCAGTGGCGGTAACTATTATGTCAGGGTGTTTTCAAGTGTAAGGGGAGAGGGAAGGGAGGGGGAGGGTGACGTCGTCGACTGCGACAAGAGGGGGGACGAGAGGAGGAAGAGTAGATAAAAGAGCCGCGGCGCTGCTGCAGACTTCACAGTACGGCTCTTTCCAGCAGCATGGAGTCCGGGCGTCGACGAACCACTCGAACCCTGATACCGCTGGTGCAACTATTGTTTGCCGCGGCGCTTACTTTCCTGTTTGTAGAAGACGCCGCCGCCAAGACAGTGAGTCATTTCGAGCACTGAATTCGATTACTTAGTTAAGAACTGACGGTGGCAACCTAAGAGAAAACATGTTTCAATTCGCTGAAAAAAAGGGGGGACATACAAAAATAAATAATATTGGTCTGACCGAAACCCAAATTCGGTTCCTCTGAAATATGAACGTAGTGTCCCACTGCAGTGACACAGAGTCCAAATCTGAAGAAATTTCGTCTGACAAGTCGTCAATTACATTTTGTTATCTGAGGTATCAAAGATATTTTGCTTGGTGGTGCTCTTCACATTGGTTGCGGATACAACTGGAGTAGCACAGAAACTGGGTCTAGTTTCACAACAGTGGTTTGAGCGTCATCATACCGCTTACCATAAATTAAGGGGTACTGTTACAATGTAGTTCAAACGTTTCTTGCAAATAGTTATTTTGTATCCTTACGTGATACAGACACAGTTATACTGCTGTGAACATGAATTCTGGATCCCTTTGAGAGTTCATTTCAGCATCGTTAGTAGGAAAGAAATTATGAATAGCTATTAGATTGAGATTAACTTCTATCATGTAGCATAGACAAGATCATGTATCAACTTTCACCATTATCGTGATTTTTTTTTTTTTTGTTTGCAACTGTTCGTTTCGTTTTTAGCGTTGACAAACGCAGAACTTTCTGACTACATCTTTTTCTGCTTTATTTTTCATAGCCGAGATGTTTAAAGACATGGACAAAGAATATTTAAGAAATATAGAAAACACATCAGCTATCCTACACAATTGTACCTATCTTTTTCTAATTGCAGTACTTCAGAACACTTCAGTGTCCAGCTTTTAAAGCAACACCATACGGTACCATAGGAGGATCTTGAAAATAAAGTCTTCTTATAAAATCTGGAGAGAATATATGAGTACCGAAATCTACAACTAGTCATACCAGCATAAGAGAAAGGCAAATATCTCGTTTGAGGAAGATATTGATTCTAAAACAAATTAAATGAGTTGCAGTTGATAACTGATCGAGTCTGCCGTAGCCGCATCAGACAGAGTTGAGATACTAACCGTGTACAAATGAGACTGGTATTTGAGACGAATAGGTAAGCTGTAAGCAACTGAAGAAAGTCATGTAAAATCGCGCAGAAATTAACTCAGCAAATCCGAAGAGTGTTTCTTTGAAACAAAATACACAAGTATTGCCATGTTACTTGCATGTTACTTTGGTGACAATGTGAGAATAGTATAGTAATACGAGTTCCTTATACACATGTGTGTAGGTTCATCCCACTCACTTTCCATCCATAAATGGTATTGTTTATATGTTAATATGCGATACAAAAGAAATCACCCCTCGATATGCAGTTTACATTGATTTTAGGAAAATTAGTGAAGTGTAATTTCGTGGTACGTACGTTGAGACAAATGGTTCAAATGGCTCTGAGCACTATGGGACTCAACTTCTGAGGTCATACGTTGTGACATTCAGGAGTAACTATTATAAAGTGGAAAAAGAAACATAAGGAAAACATTAGAGATGTGGATAAAGATTAGAATACGTAAACTGAGTGTTGAGGAATTTATGTGTACTAGCATGCAGATATGAAGTTACTTGCGCAAAACAGGAATAAACGGTGAAAATGATTTCATAAACCAATCAATCATTTTTTATCAGCAAATCCATCATTCCAGAGTGAGATTTTCACTCTGCAGTGGAGTGTGTGCTGATATGAAATTTCCTGGCACATTAAAACTATGTGCCGGAACGAGACTCGAACTCGGGACCTTTGCTTTTAGCGGGCAAGTCCTCTACCATCCTTTTTTTTATAGCTGGGTTTGGTCGTTGCGGACGTCACATGACATCTGTTAAAGTTCGTCTGTTGATCCTTCCCCTCAGTTTTTTTATTACAGAGGCCAACCGCTCTCTGACCGAACAAAGGCATCTGAGCTACCCAAGCACGACTCACGCCCCGTCCCCACAGACAGAAGTAAAGCTGCGGGGACGGCGCCTTAGTCGTGCTTCGGTAGCTCAGATGGTAGAGCACTTACCCTCGAAAGGCAAAGGTCCCGAGTTCGAGTCTCGGTCCGGCACTTAGTTTCAATCAGCCAGGAAGTTTCGAATCCATCATTTCAGGCGATCAGTTCGTCGACTACACTTTTCGTTGGTGTACCATGGCACTGCGAACTAAGTAAAGCAGGAGTGCAAACTCGTTGGCAGCGGCCTGTCTCGCTGTCCTGGCTACTTTCTCGTGACCAGAGCAATACTCACACGTGTCTCTCTCACTCCATCTGATAAATCAGCAGAAAAAGGCATCTCACAGTAACCTTCACTTCCACGTTCCCAGTTGGTTGACATATAAGTCATGATTATCGGTTTCCTTCATATTTTCGAGATATTTGTCTTCTCCACTTGTTATCGCTAAAACATTTTCTTATCGCTGATGCCGTTAAGTGTTTACCACGCAAGACAAAAGTAAATGACACGTGGATAGATAGCGTAAGTGGTTTCCTTATTTGCATCAACTATGATCACTGACGGGTATACTTTCAAGATGATTCACACCTCCATAGGTGGTATGTAATGCTTAATTCAAAGTAATTAATTAGTTAGTGAGTTAGTTACATGTTCCGTAGATCATATTCACGATAAATTTTATGATGTGTGAAGTATCAAAAAAAGTAACATAGAACTCGTATTCACATTTTAAAAAGTATGAAAAAAACATTTAATATATACAAGTGATCTTTATAATTTTTTCTGTGTAATTAACTAAAGATTTATATTCAAGAATTTCTCTATGCTATAGATTGTTTTAGGAGAAACATCTTTCACCTACATTTGAAAACATTTCTGTAGCGGTCAGACATTTTATTTCCGTGGGTAGACTGTCACAGAGTTTTGTACCTGCATATTTCACTCCTTCCTGTGCAAAATGTAGACTCATTTAAGCATCAGGCAGGTCTTTCTTCCTTCTAGTGTTGTACAGGTGGCTGTTAAATTAATCTTTCGCTGCTTCAGCCATTGCAGACGGAAAGCGTTTTTACCGTACGGCTAGGCAATTTTATTGGACAGATGTTCAGACTATCTTCTGCGGGATTTGCGTTGGTAGTAGTTTAGTGTCCTAATTTACTGTTAGGAGCCGGTACTGGTACGGCGATGTAGCGTTGAAACACAAGCGTCAGTGTGAATTACAGCTGCAGACAGTTTACAGGGATGTGAACAAGATGAGCAGGGCTTTACTCGTCTTACAAAAATACAACAACAGTGTTGTTCCTCTTTGCTAGAACCGAAGCATTAAACGAATACGGATAGGTTCTCTTTTAAAATCGGGGCTGAAGAACGTGATTCGGAAGTTCTAATTAACTGACGATTTGGGAATTGCTCTGGGGAGAGGCTGACGAACAGTTGCGCCACAAATTTTTGAGGAAGTTACTGTAGCCAAGGCTGAGAACGCCCTACGGAGTGCGCGGTCTTTAAGCGTTTCACGGGCTGTGTTACGACAGAACAACATTCGACGGTCCACCGTTCGAAAAGTGCTGCGAACAGTTGTGAAATGGAATCTGTACAAACTTCCAAGCCGTCATGGATGCCGATGGTCGTCACGTTTGTAACATGGAATGAAAACATGGTACTCAATTAACAAATTTTACCCTCTCAAATGGAAACTGAAATATGCGTCTTGCATTGATTTAATCGTTATTTCTCGTCCGCACGACCTGACAAATGTTTCCGTAGTGTTTCGTTGATCGACGATCACTCGTTTTCCCTGGGGGCTCTCTGAAGTTGCGAAACTTTAGTTATAACCGCACTGTACTTGTAAATATTTCTCTTATTTTTAAATCCAGATGAATTCTTAACATCAAATTTCGTAAGTGGATAAATGTACTGTGAGACAGTGTTTAGTATTCCAACTGCTTAAAGATGTGTTTGAAAGATGTACCTGTATGTATCCCACATATAATTCTACTTGATTTCTTTCGAGCGATGTATATTTCTTGTCTAAGTGCGATGTTACCCCACAATACCACAAGACATCAGTTACTAAAATAATGTTACCATACTGACTTCTATATCCCCAGAGTTGGCACTCATGGCAAAAGTTTCCGACCCTAAACGCTTTAGTGGGTCAATATACACGATTTCAGTTTATATTTTCATTGATATGCACACCTAAGAACTTAGGACTTTCTCCATCGTTTATTATTTCTTGTCGGTTTACTAGGTTAATAGTCACATTTGTACAAATTTAGGCTCTAACTTTCGCAAAAAAAAAAGCATTTACTGTTTTCCTTGCTCAAGCTCCTTTACTCAAATCAAATGGTTCAAATGTATCTAAGCACTATGGCACTTAACATCGGAGGTGTTTAGTCCCCTAGACTTAAACCTAACTACATCTACATCTACATGGATACTCTGCAAATCACTTTCAAGTGCCTGGCGGACGGTTCATCTAACCACCTTCACAATTCTCTATTATTCCAGTCTCGTACAGTGCGTGGAAAGAACGAACACCTATATCGTTCTGTACGAACTCTGATTTCCCTTATTTTATCGAGGTGATCATTCCTCCCTACGTAGGTCGGTGTCAACAAAATATTTTTGCATTCGGAGGAGAAGTTTGGTGACTGGAATTTCGTGAGAAGATTCCGTCGGAACGAAAAACGCCTTTCTTTTAATTATTTCCAGCCCAAATCCTGTATCATTTCTGTGGCACACTCTCCCATATTTCGCGATAATACAAAACGTACTGCCTTTCTTTGAACTTTTTCGATTTACTCCGTCACTCCTACCTGGTAAGGATCGCACACCGCGCAGCAGTATTCTATAAGAGGGCGGACAAGCGTAGTGTAGCCAATCTCCTTAGTAGACCTGTTACATTTTCTAAGTGTCCTGCCAATAAAACGCAGTCTTTGGTTAGCCTTCCCCACAACATTTTCTATGTGTTCCTTTCAATTTAAGTTGTTCGTAATTTTAATACCTAGGTATTTAGTTAAATTTGCGGCTTTTAGATTAGACTGATTTATCGTGTAACCGAAGTTTAACGAATTCCTTTTAGCACTCACATGGATGACCTCACACTTTTCTTTATTTAGGGTCAACCTATGAACATCATACACATCCATGCCCGAGGCAGGATTCGAACCTACGACCATACCAGCAGCGCGGTTCCTGACTGGAGCGCCTAGAAACGCTCGGATACAAAGTCCGGCTGCTTTACTAGGCCGGTTTGAAGCCACGTTGCGGAAAACGTATTCGTTTTACTTCTGTCCTTCACGCATATCCATGTCGTCACTTACGAGGGAACCTATATCCGCAAATGTATCGTTTGGATATAAAATAATTGTTGGAGACCAAATCACCTTCAAATCTCCCGCTTCACGGCACATACACAAGCTGGGAAGAGGGCGCTGACGTCACTTCCTGTTCTAATTATATCATCACATACTGTTTTAACCTGACTACAATAACGGATGTGACAAACTGGTAGTTCACAACTGGGGGGTACTTACTGTGGTATTAAACGGACGCACCGCATTTTCGACTCTGAAGAGTACGTTCATTATAACGTAGAAGAGAACCCGACGACGAGTTCTGAAAACGTCCACGATACGGGCTCCCGGTGGGGCACACAGGTCAAAACCGATGTCACTGCGCCAGTGATTTCAATGTTATCCGATTATTTAAAATGCAAACGATACATTTCCAGACAAGGGTTTCTTCTGAAATCTGTAAGTCCCTTCTACAACATCTACAAGCCTTGTAATAGAGACGACCTACAAATGGTCAGAAAGGTGGTGGTGGTGGTTTTTGGGGGAAGGAGACCAGACAGCGACGTCATCGGTCTCATCGGATTAGGGAAGGACGGGGAAGGAAGTCGGCCGTGCCCTTTGAAAGGATCTGCCTGGAGCGATTTAGGGAAATCACGGAAAACCTAAATCAGGATGGCCGGACGCGGGATTGAACCGTCGTCCTCCCGAATGCGAGTCCAGTGTCTAACCACTGCGCCACCTCGCTCGGTGGTCAGAAAGGAAGAACGAATAGGAAGATTAACAATAAGGTACTATCATGCCCCATCCATTCTTTTGTCTGAAGAAGTGACCAATACTGGTATCGCCTCGACTGGTTTTCTCCGTAGGCAGATTCACATTTCAGCGCAATGTATGGTCCTTGTGATCCAGGTCGCTAAGCCAATATCCCAGCTCCCGAAAAACACAGCCGGCCGCGGTGGTCTAGCGGTTATAGGCGCGCAGCCCGGCACCGCGCGACTGCTACGGTCGCAGGTTCGAATCCTGCCTCGAGCATGGATGTGTGTGATGTCCTTAGGTTAGTTAGGTTTAAGTAGTTCTAAGTTCTAGGGGACTGATGACCACAGATGTTAAGTCCCATAGTGCTCAGAGCCATTTTGAACCGAAAAACACAACGCACCTCCGTCTTGATCACCTGAAGTCGTTGTACCCGACTGAACGTAGTTGGCGGCATTAAGCACCCCGGGTACGGATGGCGGCGTTATAGTGTTGTACACACCTGCAAAATATTTAAGAAGTACGGCCCAGATAATTAAGGTGGAATTTACAATGCTTATGCAGCAGAGCAGCATCCCTGACAGTGTGTTAAATAGCAGGATAATTTTTCTACATTTTTATCGTGGTGTCTTGCGACTTTTGTATCGGTGGGGTGACCTTTCTTCGTCTCATTCACAACGCACTACCCTCGACATGTTTGGAACCCGGGTTCGATTCCAGGCCAGATACTCAATTTCACATTGTCATGTACGTATTTACATATCAGTCATTCTCCTTTTGAATGTCGATTACGCTGTTTCAAAAACGTACTTCTAGCTTTTCCAAACAACTCTTGGATCGATACGTCGCGGAGAGTACTTCTTCAGAACTCGAACAATATCACGCTGCCAACCGTTCCTCTGACAGTAAGAGTTTACATCGCCGCATAAACGCCAGGAGAAGAGCCTTGGCTCCATGCAGTCATAGCAGTCCCATCCTTCCAGTCATTTCGTTCCTCTTAAAAGTTTTTACCGCCACGTAACCAGCAAGAAACGACCAGTGGTTCTATGGACTCGGCAAATATTCTTCCGCACACATTGGAGGATGACAAAATCTTCTCAGCGACCGCCGTTGAGATAAACTCTGTATGACGATAAGGTTCTCGTAAAATGAAAACGAGACATCTACATGACAATGTGCGGAAGGCCAGTAAACATGAATTTTTTGTAGAAGTCACGTCTACGACAAACTCTGACGTCATGTTTGCGAGTAAGCGGTTTCAAATCTCGATCGTCCTTCTTCAGCGAATTTGAGGCTGTCCCGTTTTGCAGAATACCTTGTACAGGGGATATGATTCCTATTAAAACAACATGGATATTTCTTTTCCCAGTTTCCTACATGAAGCACGTGGTGCTATAAACCGCAGCGCTTGCACCAGTGAGGATCCAGAATATCACCACGAGATCGCTACGATACAGAAGCTCGTTAACTATAATATTCCTTCACATTACGAGCTGACAGCTTACGATGATTACGAATACGTATTTTAGTACGGCAAGTTACAGATAACCCTCGATTAGTTCAGTATAAATGTTTTTGGGGCTAGCTGCCTCAGAGTTTAATACAACCATGAGATGGCTCAGTTCAACAGCAGATGTGTGCTTGTAGTGTACGCGTCAATCTCGATATAAACATTAAGCATACAAACACTAGTCTCTCATTTTAGTCTGTTTGTCATATCTTCTTAGAGTCTCACTTTGTAACATAATTCGTCCAGCACCGGCTGATATAAGTTACCGCCACTTTCTATCAGTGCATCCATGTTTCTGTAGATAATTCATGTTATTAATCTCGTCGAAGAAAATGTTAGTCAGCCCATTAAAAAAGTGCAAAGGTCGCTTCG
The DNA here is from genome assembly GCF_021461385.2 of Schistocerca piceifrons. Taxonomy (NCBI): domain Eukaryota; kingdom Metazoa; phylum Arthropoda; class Insecta; order Orthoptera; family Acrididae; genus Schistocerca; species Schistocerca piceifrons. The sequence goes on along the minus strand of NC_060139.1, from coordinate 708,436,874 downwards.
AAGTGCTTTTGATGACACAGAACCTGAGCAGAAGAGCACATCATCTTCCACCGGTGACGGACGTCATGACAGTATACCAGTGTGTATGTGGTATACGGAGGGCATCGTCGCAGCAACATGGGTCAACGTGGATGTGTTGTAGAATTGCAGAAAGCATCTGTCGTGTTTAAACATGTCTACAACCACAATGAAAGTGAAGTTACGGGATTTGTTGGCGTATCAACCCGGATAGTACAACACGTGTATAAGCAGTGTTGTATTACTCGTAGTCATGCTGTATGGCTTACGACCTGTGGTCGCAGGAAGGTCCTAACCGACAGGGACCGATGCCGATAGCTATGTCTGAATGCTGGCTTCAAACCCAACAGGAACGGCATCTCTCAGTAAAGGCAGGTATAAGCAACCTTTCTGGGGAGGCCAACCATAGCTCAGAGACATTGTGAATAACATAAAAAACGCTCAATACCCAATAATCGTTCGAATTATCATAAAATTATAACGCTCAAGAAAATCAAGAATGATGAGGTGTTACCTTAAGCCGCATAGCTATCTGAACAGGCTCTATTCGCGACTACCGATTTCACATCAATATAGACGCAACTTCAGGTTTATAATGATTACATTTTTATAATGTAGATGGGCAATTACGAAGCCCAGCGTTCGGGAAGTTATCCACGTTAAGTGTCAAAAAACACCGATGGTAACTCACTGCTCACTTTCATTATGATACCTCTCCATAGTGAACTGAACCTTTGCGTGAATTCGGATTCCGTAACTGACCCGCTACATTTTGAAAATATAACCATTATAAAGCTAAAAATGAAACCGTCAGTTGCCAATAAGTATCTTCATGGAGCTTTGCTGCTTCTGGAAACACCTCGTCATCTGGCCACAAAACACAGGAACAGGACTGTAACTAACTGAAGGTGTGTGGTTGGACTTCGTGATTTTGATTCCTTTCGTATGAGGCTTTTCATATGAGGCGTTTAATTCGCAGAATGTACTGGATGAAAGTCAGGCCAGATGTGGGTCTACGATATTTTGGGTGTGTTAGTCGTACCGTTACTTAGGTGCACTGGTTCGGGTTACAGTGAACATGAGCCAGGGTGTTTATTTCAAAATTCACAGCCTTTCTGTTATATCTTCAAGGTGAATAGGCTGTGAAACTCCGGTCTACCTACATTAAATAGTGGCGTTCACATGCCTGCATGCAGTCGATCAGGATCCCAGCAGTTCGTTAGCTGTAACGGCCCCGACCATCAGTGAATGGCTTCAGCAGTATGCGGCACGCCTGAAGAAACCTGTGGACTCTCATCGTCGCCAAGACTAGGACGTTTTCAAGCACAGAGGCAGTTTACACGTTAATGTATTCGAAACTGTGAACATGGAGAACCATCAGTTGTAGAATGGAATGACGACTGTGAAAATTTGTGCCAGACTGGCACTGGAACCCAAATTACCCGAATTACCCGCTTACCGCGAGCGGGAGCTGTACCGATTGGCTATCCGTGCACGACTCACATCCATATCTCGTCTACATCCTGTACTCGCACAGGTGAGACATTTTACTTGAAAGTCACTTGCCCGGTGTCGATGGATAAATACAACGATGCGGTGTATAATGGAATGACGACAGTGAAAATTGGTGCCAGAACGGGACGCGAACTTGATATCCTATTTGTCGTGAGCGAGCGCTATATCATATTTGCTTTTTCTTTCTTTTTTTTTGATATATTAATTCCGGGACACGATGGGGGATGTCCTACTTATCGTGATCGTCTAACATTTTTTTTTTCTTTTTCTTTCCTTTTTTTTAGTACATTAATTCCGGTTACCAGTAAATGTACCGGTTCTAAGAATGGAAGAGGCGGCGGGGATCAACTCCTCATGGCAGGAACACCACAGCTCTGGGGTGGTTTAAGGAAGACACTACACAGGAAACTGGAGAAAAATTGTCTGCATTTGGGATAGCGGACATCTGCACAATGGCGTTCTTTAAGGAAGTGCCAAAAATGCAAAGATATTTCTCTCGCCATCAACAAACAACTAGTAACTGGGTGTCCACAAATCCAGTTCAGAGAGTTCGCCTCCACTTGCGGAAAATTTCCCGCCTCTGGAAAAATGAGCAGTTGAGTAGGTATCTGATGAGTAGTCGTACGCGTAATTAGGACAAGACACCTCTTGCCGAACCGGCCCCAGACGATGCTCGTCCTTGTCCAAAACATCACAGGCGACACGCAACGGAATGTCACCGTGGTGAATCCCGTGAAGCCCTGACTGGCTGATTTGCTTCCCGTTGACAGTAAGGTACCCAGCAGACTGGACGTCAGTCGACGTGGGGATGCTTCCTCTCAACCACATTCGGTGACCTGTGCTGCTGAAGAAAGCTATGTTTCGCCTTCGTGGGTGGTTCAAATGGCTCTGAGCACTATGGGACTTAACAGCTGTGGTCATCAGTCCCCTAGAACTTAGAACTACTTAAACCTAACTAACCTAAGGACATCACACACATCCATGCCCGAGGCAGGATTCGAACCTGCGACCGTAGCAATCGCACGGTTCCGGACTGCGCACCTAGAACCGCGAGACCACCGCGGCCGACCTGCCTTCGTGGATGTCAAGTACGTTGGCAGTATTGCAATACGGACGTTGCTCAGTTGCAGGAAAAAGTGGTGGAAGTAAAAGAAGGGCGACGTTTAGCTGAATAGGTGGGGAGAGAGAGTGTGGTGAAAGTGCCTCCAGCAATAGATTAGTAAGGCACGAAGGACGACGAATCCACAGCATCATGTGAGTGCCGACGAAAAGGACTATCGCTCTGTCAGACACATGATACACACCTAAACCGCAGCGGGAGAGTGAGTGTCTCGTACTTAATTTGAACAGCAAGCCGTGGGAAACATATGAAAGCAATGCCGCTAGCGTGCGGCGAGACATGGACGGAGGAGCAGGAAGTGTCTGTGCCACGTGGAGGATACGTCACTCCCAACAGCGTTGACGTATTGTGCCCGTTGCAGAAGATAGAGTGTTAGTAAACTGTGATCTAAGAGCCAAGCTCGCAGTTGGAACAGTAGGCGCAGGCAGTTGGGGGCAGTCGTGTATCGCGCGTCACTTGCGAAATCGAGTCCTCTGCATCGGATAGTATTAGCTACACGCAATGGAGCAGTGCAGTCCACAGGAAGCCCCGCACCTATAGACATGGCGCTCGATTTTCAGATGTTAAGACGGCTATCAGAAGCTTCACTGTAGGTGGTAACCCATGCCAGAGACTCCATGTCCTCAGCACCGCCACGAATAATGATGAGCTCGTCCGCATAAGAATTGCAGCTGGATACATGGTCACCAAACAGACATCCCTGAAAAACGGTAATGGGGGTCGCAGAGTAACGGTTCCATAGTGAAAGCATACAACAGTGCACAGAGCTGGCAGCGTTGACCCACCGATCGACGTATAGAGTTGGAAGGAGTGAGACGGCCATTGTAGAGTACATGAGACATAGTTCCAAGAGGGAGACGCATTACGACGTCGACGGTAGTAACAGGCTATCCCATGTTGGAGATCACCCCTTCCAGGTAGTCATGATCGACTAGATTGAACGCCTGGCTGAAGTCAAGAGCTACCAAATGCCCAGGCATACCACCAGTGTGAGCAAGAGCGATTATGTCCCGATAGCCGCAGAGGACAGTACTGATGAGATTGGAACCTCCCAAAGAAGTTTGATCAGGAGAAATCGCGTACTGCGCCGTCCTTTTAAGCCGCGCAGCCAACATCCGGGTAAAGATCTTTGTGTTGCTGTTGAGCAACGTCAAGGGACGGTAATCAAAAATGGTGGCTCTGAGCACTATGCGACTTAACTTCTGAAGTCATCAGTCGCCTAGAACTTAGAACTAATTAAACCTACCTAACCTAAGGACATCACACACATCCATGCCCGAGGCAGGATTCGAACCTGCGACCGTAGCGGTCGCTCGGTTGCAGACTGTAGCGTCTAGAACCACACGACCATTCCGGCCGGCCTCAAAAATGGTTCAAATGGCTCTGAGCACTAGGGGACTTAACTTCTGAGGTCATCAGTCCCCTAAAAATTAGAACTACTTAAACCTAACTAACGTAAGGGCATCACACGCATCCATGCCCGAAGCAGGATTTGAACCTGCGACCTCAGCGGTCGCGCAATTCCAGACTTTGGCGCCTAGAACCGCTCGGCCACGTCGGCCGGCGGACGGTAATCGCCTATCCGTGAGGTTCACCGAGGCTTGGTGGGTGGGAATGAGAAGATCGTCGAGGAAACCCTCTGGGGTCTGCACAAGAGTTGATGTAAGGTCATGACAAATATCCGTCCACACTGGCGCCAGAAAGGTCGAAAAGTCCGGTAAAACTCCAGTGGGAAGCCGTCAGGCGACCTGTTCGAAGAACCCGCCTGGATGGATTCAAGGACTTTGTCCTCCGCGACGTTAGCAAGCAGATCCAGCGTTGCATCCACGGGAACCGCGCCAAAAGAGAGTCTGGAGACTGCCGTAATATTGGTGGAATGGTGACGTTGTTCAGAGTACAGCGGAACGTAATGTGCATGGAGGGCTGACCCTACATTGCGTTGGGTATCTAAACGCCCCCTGCACTGGTCATGAGGGCATTAATCAAAGTCCTCCAACAGTGACGCTGTTCCGCTCTCACATGATACATAGGTGGACGCTCCTGCACTAACTCGTCGTGTCTACGCGGCCTGATCATCGCCGCTTCAAGGTGGCGGCGAGAGAGGGATGTGAGCTGTGTCTTGGCACGATTCTGCATCGGCTGGCACTCTGGCAAATACAGTATCTTAGTACATTGCCGGAGAATGATGAAAGACAATTCCTGAGTTCGTCGCAGCCACGTCGCGACACTCTTTCCATAACCAATCAATGCCTTGCCGAGGGCAGGCTTTGGACAGGGCTCCCACCATGAGAGGGCAGACTGCTGTGCATCTCGGCGTCTACGACAAGCTATCCACTTGGTTTCGGTGAGCTGCCAGCAGTCGGTGTGAGGTAAGGTGGATCGTGTTCAGTTTCCATTGTCCACGGCCGCGCCACACCCTTTGGCGGCAGAGATTGATGGCACAGATCTGCGCGTCGTAGTCAGAGAACGCAATGGGCCCGACTTCAGCAGCCCGCACTTCATTAAAAATATCGCGGGAGACGTAAACACGATCGAGACGGCTGGAAGAATGCCTTAGTGAAATGTGTAAACCTGGGATGGTCACTATGAACATGCTGCCAAGAATCCTCAAGGCTGAGGTGCTGGAGAATTTTCGCTAGCACTGTGATTGGAGACTAACGTCGTATTAGGTCTTTGCGTGCCTTGCTACAGCTTAAATCCCATGATCAGTGCGTCCTGCCGACGCAGGTAAAGAGGCTTGAATGTCGTGGAGAAGAAAGTGGAACGTTCACGACGGCGATCCGAACCAGATGGCGCATAGACGTTGACTTATCCTGACCACTAAACGTAAGATCCATACCATTGGCATGAGGGAGATAGGCAACTGAATCAGCGACCATACCGTCATGTAGGAGGATCGCCACCCTATACCAGCAGGGGAAACATGGGAGACATGTGCTGTAAAACCGTACGGAGCACATAAAGTTAAAACATGCACCTCATGAAGGGATGCAATTTCAGCGTCCGCAGCTTACACCATGCCATGTTTGTGGCGTACACGAATGGTATTGCCATTGACCGTGGCTGTGAGATAAGTCAGGAAATCAGCCTTCGGCAGGAGGATGGGGGAGCCGTCCCCACCAAGGCCGGTTCATCATTCTGTACACCTCCAGAATGTCCAGCCTCAGCATCGGCCCAGGAGAAAGACGTCTCTCTGGTCCAGTTCAGCGGAACACTATCATAGGGGAGCCCACAGGTAGCGTCAGATACAGAAAGGGAGGCACCGCATCAGACACAGCATTGGCAACGTCGATTTGCGGAGGTGGATGCTTACTGGAGACAGAGGCGGGGAAAGACGTTGCGTCGTCACATGCCAGAGTGTCAGAGCACAGTGCATCATCACCACCACGTCGTCATCCTGTACACACATCCGATGGAAGCCTTCTGATTACGAAGGGGTACGGCATTGTCTCTTCCGTTTCCTCGGTGACCGTTGCTTCCCAACACATTGCTCTATCCTCCGATATGTGGCCAGACGGCATAAAAGCGGAGGTCGGTACAGCTCCATGATCAACAATGGGATCGGGACGGACGGCTTGCATCGGCTGACGGCCACATTCCGTTGGTACTGCCTCCAGCGACAGTGTAGGGAAAATAGGCAAAACGTCCATCGCGTTGTCCAGAGGAGTCGACGCCGGTACCAAATGATTCACAGTGGGCGTAGCAGGCACTCCCGCCGCAGACGCATAAAATAGAGGTAACACAATACGTCTCCGATCGGCACCTGAACTAGTCTACGTCGGAGACATTCAGAATGAACGTAGCCTTCCTGGCCACAACATGCACTAGTGCGCGGCTGACCATCGTACATGACGAGAGCTCGGCAGCTGGCAATTACCGAGTAGGAAGGTAAGTGCTTCGTCAGTTCAGTTTTTATCTGCCGGATACCGTTGACAACACGATATGTTTCGAACGTCTTCGACCTTTCAGCAACGTGACCGACCACGTTGCCGTAAGACCTAAGGGCGGCCACCACAACGTCCGACGGCTCCACAAATGGGAGCTCGCAAACTCGGAATCACTACAGCTCCTTGTATGGCCGTCAGACTATCTGAACTTGAGATCGTTAGTAGCATGGAGCCGCACAACGTCGGCGCACGGTTCTTCATCAGCCACTTTTATGTACTTGCAGCGGGAGACGCATTTCGTCTTTTATAAATCCTTCAACCTCATACGCCTTGGGTCGTTCATGATCCAAAGGAAACGTTAATTTGATCCTGGCTCGGAGATAGGAAAACGCCATGATGGTCTGTGAATTCGGCCACACAAACAAGGCGTCCTCGTCTCGCCATTGCCGAAAGCAGACTGCGCCATTACCCTATCCGAGCACGACTCACGGCCAAACCCAAACATCCATAGGTCGCCAATCACTGGTCTACAACCTGCTCTCGTACATTCATATGTATATTCTCGTACAGGGGAGACACTTTTAATTGAATGTCGCCTACATATTGTCGGCAGACAAAAGCGATATTGCAGTGCCTGTGTTTTTCTGAAATATGATGCAGTGTTCCTTCAGACATGCATACGTGTGCAAAGGAACAGGCACTGCGGCGACAGCAATCGTTATGAAATACACTAAATGCAGTCACAGTTTGGGTCTGACTGTGAGTTGTGCTCGGATAGCCTAATAGTATGGGGATCGCTCGCGATAAGCGGGAAATCCGAGTCCCGGCCCGACACAAATTTTCATTGTCGTCATTCCATTATACAACTGATAGCAATTACGAATACATTCAATGTATTTCGTAACACCTGTAGTAGCTGCAGTGTTTATTACTTCGGACAGGCGTGCATGTCCGGATGAACATAGCATCGTATTTCGGAATTACACAGGCACTTCAATATCCTATAAATGTGAACTCCGTACGAATAGGCGTCGGAAGGCCCAATGGTACCTATTATCAGCTGATAGGTGTCACTGGTTGCAGATATGGAGGCGTATGTAGTCAGAACACTATTGTACTCGCCACGGTAGCCGAGAGCGCTAACGAGCTGCTTCCTGGACTCGGGTAGGCGCGCTGGCCCCGGATCGAATCCGCCTGGCGGATTAACGACGACGGCCGGTGTGCCGGCCAGCCTGGATGTGGTTTTTAGGCGGTTTTCCACATGCTTCTAGGTGAATACCGGTCTGGTCCCCACGTCCCGCCTCAGTTACACGATTCGCAGACATCTGAAACACATTCACGCTATTTCATGATTTACACTAGATGTAGACAGCTGGGGTACACTAATTCCGTCCCGGGGGATATGGGGTGGCGGCAGGAAGGGCATCCGGCCGCCCTTTAACATTAACATGCCAAATCCGGTTAACTATGGCCGACCCTGCGTCACCGCGGGACAAGGCGCAAGCGATAGCGGTAGACAGTAGTTGTCTGTTGTCCAGGCCGCTATGAGTTTTCACGACCAGAATTGCCACGTCTCAGTCACAAAGCTGCTTAATTAGACTGAAGAGGGCTGAGAGCGCCGCGGTTGCCAATAGTGCTCGGCAGATCTGGGCGGTCGCTCATCCAAGTCCTAATCAAGCCCGACAGCGGGTCACTTTGGTGATCTGACGAAGAGCGGTACTGCAGCTGCGGCTACGCCTTTGTCCAGATGTCTGGGATGGTGTGCTTACTTTGGAATCATGATTTGTGAAAGCGATATTTCGAAAATATGCGCAATTGTCAACACCTCCCTTCTTCCGTATTTCAACTTTACATTTTTCTTGGCGTCTACATGTATTTCGCTAGTTTCATATTTTCTACACACCAGTAGGAACAGTTCGGTTATAGTTGGTTCTTCCACAGATCTTAATAATTGTTCTTTAATACCTAAAATGTTTTAGTTGTAAGTTGCCGAAAATTATATTTGTTAACAGACAATTTGCGTCAGGTACTTCGGCGTTGCCCAGCTACATCTTCCAGTGTATTACTTTCGATTGTGCAAAGAAAACTGTTAGGCATTGTTTTGCAATAAACACCTTTGTAAAACATTGCGAAGTGATTTCCATGAATCGTTTACTGCTGAAATTGGCTTATGCGATGTTATTTTGAAGAAAAGTAGTTGTGAGCAAACAAATATATATTGTACCGCGAATCTAGCGCTACCTAGGAGTTTCGTCCACTTGCTTTCTAATTTGTTCCGTGCCAGCAGTTCCCACTTGTCTCTTCGTTATGAATTTTGACAAGCTGGAATCTTTCTGTAGGAGAATTTTCTAGGATTCACATAATATTCGTAAGCTAAAACACCATGTTCCGCTCGCTTACAATGTCTCTAATCAGTAGTGAAACTAACATTTTTTCGTATCTTTTGATACCAGTTGTATATTTCATTTTATAGCCTTTGACAATGATGGAGTGTCGAAACGCGTAAATCGATTTCGGAAATAATGTAAGTGTATTCAAGAAATCTGAAAGTTATTGCAGTGCACTCAAATGGCCGCCTCGTCTCATAGCATTTTTCATGCTAGCATTGTGACTTAGGTCCCCCTGTGCTGTTTGGCGCACGCCCAGTCTCATCTACATCCATACCATCTTCCCTTTCCATAACTGTCTCTCTAAGTTTCTCTCCTTTCTACAGCCCAAATGTATATTTCTTCCCTATTTAGCTTAGTACTGTTTTATCGTCTGAGCTCTTCATGTTCACACTGCTGCTTCGCATTTCTCGCAAAGTTTCTCGTTTCCGCTTTTCTTTTTAGAACCTTCCAAAGATAGATTTTTCATTATTTGAATGCATGGTCTCTCTTTCATCGAAAGAACAGACACCTCTCAGGTCCCGCAGCTGTGAAGCACTATTTGTAAATGAAAGGGAGATCACTGCTGCCAGCTGCAGCGGGATATTAAGCATAATGAGCGGCGACGAGCGAAAATGTGTTCGGGACCAGAATTATAACCCGGTATCTCCAGCTTACTAGGCAAGTAAGTAGCGAACAGCAGTGTGATGGACAAGTACTGCGGGTAGGTGGTGCTCGGTGAGTGGGTGGATCGGCCGCGAGGCGTACCGACACTGCCCGTGCAGTTTCGCTAACGCAATGTCTCGGATGGCGCAGTGGTTGCCGCACCTACATAGTGAGCGCCGGCACGGTAGCTCAGCGTGGTCGGTCAGAGGGTTTGCTACCCTCTGTAATAAAAAAGCTGAGTTAATCGATGAATGGTGAACTTCAACAAGCGTCATGGGACGTCCACCCCGAACACACATAACGAACAAAATTAGATCAACAAAAAAAAAAAAAAAAAAAGTAAGCAGAAGTCCTGGGTTCGAGTCCCGGTCCGGTACACAATTGCGCTCGTCGCCGCTGATTCCCCTTAACGTCCCGCTGCAACTGATAGCAGTGATCTTCCTTCAATTTACATACATTCATTTTTGAATTTGTTTTTCATCAGAATACAACACCCGTGGAACGTGCAACAATATTTTGTGCACTCAGTCGATGTATTTCATCCTGATGTGAAGAACGGTGTATCTTCATGGCACTTCTAGTAACTATTGAAAATTATACTCATTCAGTAATTTTAAATTAAATTTTATTATCCATAACCCGATGAATTGTCCAAAACAAAGGACATCATGATGATGTCACCGGCAAGCTTTCAAATAGAACATTTTATGGAACACCTAGACAATCTATATAGAGTGATTTTTTTTTCCACCAGGTAAACACTCTACGGACTGATCGATAAGAGGACACGGAAAAAAAGATCTAATGAACCTGTGTCAGGACACGCATGCTAGAGACCATTTATTCTGTATACATTGTTACAGAGACTGCGGTCTGATACGCGCTGTACCACGCAGCCACAGTTAGAGTATGTGTTGAAAACGGTTTCCACGTTTCTCAAGATACGCGCCGTAGCGTATTCTGTCTCACATTTTCACATCAGCCAGGCTGCATCACAACAGTGGCAAAGGCAGTGTGAATACGCTGCTTCAGTGTCTCATATGGAATGAGCTCTGCATACACTGTACTTTTGAGAAGACCCAATAACTAGAAATCGCACTGGTTGAGATCCAGTGAACGAGCAGACCATGCAATTGGACTCCCTCGTCTGATCCATCTACCAGGGTAGACATGACTGAGATGCATCCGGACGTTAATGGCGAAGTGGGCTGGAGCACCATCATGTAGCAGTCACATGATCCAATCACTTCTTCCAGCAGGGGAGGCAAAGTCACCCGCATGAAACCGCGATAATTTCGGCCTGTTAGGCGACGTGGATGGGAGGTTGGTCCCAAAATACCGTCGCCAACTATCCCGGCCCACACATTCCGGTTGCACAGATGCTAATGATTCGCTGTCACCATAGCATGGGGGTTCTGTATTCTGTCCCACAGAAGACTCTTGTGAAAGTTTAAGATACCACTCTGCGTAAAGGTAGGCTCATCTGCGAATGGGATGGATGACACAAATCCCGGAATCGTGGTTGGCTGGTGAAGAAACCAGTCACAAAACTGCTCCCGGTGTGGGAAGTCTGTCGCCATCTGCAACGTTGTACGTGATAAGGCTAGTAACAATTGTCATGGAGACTGTTCCACGCGGTCGTTTGGCTTACCCTGTACTGGCGGGCCAACTTCCTGGTATTGACACAGCGGTCGCCTTCCACAGTGTTAATCACATTTCCCTCCAGGTCAGGTGTCCGAACATTTCGGGTACGTTCTTCACGATTTTCTGCTTCCTGAAACGACCTTATCTCAAACGGCGAAATACTGTTGCAAACATTGAATGCTGTGGTTGTTCTCGGCGGGGACAGGCCTCCTGATACAACCTTGCTGTTCGCCGCCCATTGTCATTTGCCTTTCCGTAAGTAAACACCATGTCAGCAAGCTCTCGATTCGAATACGGAACCAGGGTGTACAAAGCTGTATCACATCCACTACAAGGTGAGCCGGCAAGAGAAGAGAATCGGACACAACATTACCAATTACTATGACAGGAGAGCACGCTAGGACATGACGTATGAGGAAACCAAGCATACTGTAACTGTGGATGCATGGTACAGCGCTTATTAGACCGCAGTTTCTGTAACAAAGTTTGATTGAATAAATGGTCTCTAGCATGGAAACCACGCATTTCCGGACATACGTTCATTAGACCGTTTTGTTCCGTATCCTCTCATTGATCAATCCCTAGAATTTGTACACGGTGGAGTAAATCACCCCGTAGAATACAAAAATTCATTAGGGAGAGCCCTCCCATGAGCCATGGAGTTTCCCGTTGGAGGGTTGGCTCAGTGGTCTCAGCAATACACGTAGGCCTAGCATACGTGCAACCACAACGGAGGATTATCAGTTAAGAGACTAGATAAACATGTGGTTCCAGAAGAGCGCAGCAGACATTCATTAATTGCAGGGCCAACAATCTGGATGATTAACTGATCTGGCCATGTAACATCAACCGAAATGGCCTTGCTGTGCTGGAATTGCGAACAGTTGAAAGCAAGCGGAAGCAATTGCTGTAATTTTTTTCCTAGGGCTTGCAGCTCTACTGTGTGGTTAAATGATGATAGTATCCTCTTGGATAAAGTACGCCGGAGGTTAAATAGTCCCCCGTTTGGATTTTCGGGGGTGAAAGAGAGGGGGATCTGCTCAGTAGGATGCCTTTATCAGGAGGAACAAAGCTGACGTTCTATGGATCGGAGCGTAGAATGTTAGATGACTTAATCGGGCTGGTATGCTAGAAAATTTATAAACCGAAATGGAGAGACTGAAGTTCGGTGGTCAGGAGAATACATAGTTACAAATTCGAAGTCAAATAGGGTGATGCAGGGGTAGGTTTCATAATGAATAAGACAACAGGAATGTGGGTAAGCTGCCATGAACAGCATAGTGAATTCATTATTGTAGCCAAGATAGACATTAAGCCCACAGCCTGATAGTAGTAAAAGTTGTATGCCAACAAGCTCTGCAGATGATAAAGAGACTAATCAAATGTGTGATGACATAAAAGAAATTATTCAGATACATAAGGGAGACGAGAATGTAATTGTGATGGCGGGCTGGAATTCGATAGTAGGAAAAGAAAGAGAAGGAAAAGCAGTGGGTGAATACAGACTGAAAGAGAAAGCTGCATGGTAGATTTTCCACAGAGCATAATTTAATCATCGCTAACATCTGGTATAAGGATTGACAAAGAAGGCTGTATACATGAAAGAGACCTGGAGACAATGGAAGGTTTGACGTTGATTGTATTATGGTAACACACCGATTTCGTAATCAGATTTTAAATTGTAAAATATTTCCAGAGGCAGATGTGGACTCTGACCTCGATTTATTATTTTCTATCTATATATTAAAACCAAAGAAACGGAAAAAAATGTAGGAATTAATTAGATGAGACCTGGATGAGTTGAGGGAATCTGACGTTTTTGAGAGTTTCAGAAGGAGCACTTTGAAACTATTCACTAGAAAAGGGGAAATAAATACAGTAGTAGGCGAATAAGTAGCTTTGAGAGATGAAATAGCTAAGGCAGCAGAGGATCAAAGGGTGAAAGGTCAAGGCTAAGTAGAAATCTTTCGAGGTATTTAATTTAATTGGTGAATGGAGGAAATTTAAAAATTCAGCAAATGAACGAGGGGAAAAGGAATACAAACGTCTAAAATATGAAACCGACTGGAAGATAAATGTTGGGACTTAGAAGCATATATCACTAGGTCAAAGATAGATACCGCCTACGGGAAAATTGAAGAGTCCTTGGGAGAAGAAAGAAGCAGCTGTATGAATATAAAGAACTCAGAGGAAAAACGAGTTCCTCTTCTATAATCGGTACGCAATGCCCAAAAATGTGGTCATATGCTTTCATTTATAGCAATAAGTGGACCACAATTTAACCGCGAAAATCACTCCCATACCTTAACATCACGTCCCCCGTGCTTCACCGTTGGTACTACACAATATGGCAGATAAGGTGCTCAACACATTCGTCAGACCGTTGGATTTTCACAGGGTGTAGGGTGATTCATCAGTCCAAATCACTCGTTTCTACTCAGCCAGTGTCCAGTAGTTTCGCCCTTGTCACCTTCTTAGTGCACACTACGGAAATGTGTGATTCATGTGCAGCTGCTCGACCATTCTACCCCATTCTTTTCAACCACCTACACACAGTCACTGTGCTGTGTGGACTGCTGGTAGCTCTTTGCAATTCAAGATTCATTTCTTCCACTGATTTCATGCGATTTTGTACAACCGCCGTCAGCCATGCTCGACAGTCTCTGTACGTCAGTACGTGATGTGTACCTGGTCTTGTTTCATCAGTGGTTGTTCATTCTCCTTTGCTCTTCACAATTACATCACCAACAGCTGACTTAGGCAGCTTTACAAGTGTTGAAAGGATCCTGATGGATGTGTTACTCAGGTGACATCCAGTGACTAGTCAACGTTCGAAATCGCATATCTCTCCTGATCGACCAACCCTGCTGTTCCTGCTTCTCTGTTTCACATAGTATTCCACCCCGCCTTTTGTATTCGGTACGATATTGCAGTGCCTGTGTTTTTCACAAGTACGGCGCAATGTTCCTTCCGGCATGCATGCATATCCGAAGAAGACTGCATCGTACTTCTGATCAACACAGGCACCGCTATATACTATACAGCGAACAAACGACTTGCTATTAAAATGTCTTTTCTGTACGGGAATATACATAACGGATGTTCGGGTACAAATAGTAGACGCTTGGGTGACGACATGTGGAAGTTTGGGTCCGTCCGCGCCTCGCCGCGGGGAGCCTAATGGTGAGGCGACCGCTCGCGGTGAGCGGGAAATCCGTGTCTGACTGAGTCCTGGTCTGGCACAGGTTTCCATTGTCGCCATTCATTACCCAGCCGATGGTAGTCCAACTCCGAATATATTTCATGTTCGTCTTTTTCTATTGAAGGGGCCGCCTCTCTTCACACCTAGTGTCAGTTTCGCATTACATTCGGGTGTCCAGATGGTTTTGTTCGGATAGTCTACCTCATATCTCATTGGCCGTACGATCTAGCAGCGAAATAACTTGTTGCCCTGAACTGCACTAAGCGCCACTCATTACAGTAGAGTGAACCACCTGCTAGTATGATTGCTGAGATATAATAAAATAAAGTACGTCGTTTTTCGTGTCAAACTGTACAACGTAGATCCTTACTTTGTAGCGCCTCTGTGTGCTATGAGTGAGTGTTGAAACACGTTATGTTCGTGTGAGATAATATAACGCGTGGGCTGAAAATTAGTGCCAGGTATGAAACTAGCCTGAATGCTAGCGTTACCCTCTGGGAAGAATTTTGAAATGTTTGACCGTGTGTTTGCCAAATGAGTAGACGGTATCGAACATTAATTTCGTAACTATGGCAATAAATAGAAAACTGAAAGGCTTTATTTTGGTGATAATGAACTAGTAAATGCATACAAATGAAATAACAAACGGTCGCCAGCCTAATTAGGCATCATAATTTGAAACATTATGTTTCAAGAAACATGAATATGAGTTACTAAAAGGACATTCATTAATACTCCTTTTAAATAGTGCAATGAATACACACGACTACCGGACGAACCGAGTAGTGGGTAGCAGTAGTTACTATTTACACAAACCAGCAATCACAGGAAATTTAAAAGTTATTTCACTCATATTAATATTAGTTACTGTTGCAATCAATAGCTAACTCAGGACTAATATTTTACTAAAGACCTCACAAGACTAAAATTGGGCATGGCAAGAGTTCTAGTTTAACTAGAATACAGACACCACAAATGATATTAAATAGCATTACACAGATACTTCTTGTATTCATACTTTTATGGAAATGCTTCAGATTTCATTAGCGAAAGCAGTATTTAGTTTATCATTTTTATAACAGAAAAGAATATAGTGGGGACCCATAAACTCAAAATGTATTTACAGGCAAATTCTGTGACTATTTCAGAAAAAATTGCAATTTGCCACTATTGATTTCTAATCCCACTTGAAATAATTTAGATGTTCATACTTTAAAGCAAGTAACTCAAATATTAAGTTCAATCAACCTCAGTAATTAGTTCATGGAATAATCAAAGCAAAATTACTTTTCATCTAGGTTCAATTTGTGTGCCTCATCCATTACTTGTGAAGCAGATACTTTTGCGGTAACACTACATACTCTGGCACTGAACTTTAGTACATTTAGTACAGAGGCAAACCATTCATTAATTAGAAACAGTATAATCGGTTTCTGCACATGTAGGATGGAACCCTGCATTGGTTTCACGATCAGGACAATTTTAAGGTTCAAACACGTCCTTGTATCACTGCAATTATTATTGAAAAAAACACTCACACAAACATACTGGTCCATAATATGACACATATCTTGAGTTCCTGAAGTTGGCGGAGCAATAGTGCAATAGTGGTGGCAAGCTCGTGGCAGCTATCTAGTCTCATACTCTTGATGTTGAATGCTTTTTATTAATCCTTCTTGGCGACGTATTATCCTCGTTTTAGAGCCATTCCATAATAACAAGAGCACCACACGACAGCCGAATTCACATCCGAGGCAATTTCAATATAAATTGGCTTCCAAATGCGTCGCTTGGCACCCTCGATATTAACCATACAACGGCTAGCCACTGATTGCGTAGCGTGCTCACCCAGTAGTCACCCAGACCGACCGACCGCCAAAACCACCTTTTAGCGCGCGCAAGGCGACTTCCGTAGCGGAGTGGGTTCCCTACACCTTTTATACTATACAATACAAATTCCCTAAGCATGAAGCAGCAATCAAAGTACAGTTCCTATTTTATGAGCAGACATATATTATAAAATTCTATCATTTTTAAATATCATTTAGTTGTTGCAATACATATATTACAAACTTAAACTTTCTCTCTGACAATTCAATGACCTTCATTAGTAAAGAACAAGTACTTCATAGTTACATACAGTTGCATAGTATAATCAACTTACTATCGATATTGTTGTTACAAAGAATATTGTTTGTACAAATGCAAATGATGACTACTCTCTGAACATTAGTGATCAATCTGTCAAAAGAATAGACTGCAACCATAACTGTATTCACTCCAAAACTCTCGTCACATAGATAAAGTAAGTCCCATACATTTAATTTAACGTGGTACCTTCACTTCGTTCTATATCATTTATAGTATTTCACAGTTCAAAATTATTTTCCATTCCAGGGCATATGGCACAGTGAATAATCAAGGAATAACTGATAGTTCTTGCAGTCGATACCAGACAGTCATCTGATAACGAACATAATGTTTGAAACCAGCAATGGCCACAGAGAATGAAACGTTTAATATGTTACCCCTTTTGCTATTTTGAGATGTATAACCAATGAACCTTTCAAATGTCGTCTGCTGTATATAGGCCGGAGTTTCATATTGTGTGGTTATATGTAAGTCCAGGTTTAATGTGTCTGACGAGATGCACATTTTCCTTGCACAGCATGTGAGCAGACACCTGGCGGTGCACGTGGAGCAGGGCTGGGTTCGAGGCCGCTACCAGCACACGGTGTACGGCTTCCCCTACGTCAGTTTCAGCGGCATCCCCTATGCTGAGCCCCCGGTCGGCTCGCTCAGATACAAGGTACGTACTCATTTCACTATGTACAGCGCCCACTCGCCGTCGTCTCACTATTATTATTCAGTCACATCTAACAGATTAGTTTATATCCTAGTGAGGATGAACCTCTCATAAACGACGTGAACACGGCATCTTAGTGAATGAAATATAAGAAACTGGAGAAGTTTCACAAAATTAATTAGAAGAAGGAAATAAAGGATCGTATGGCTTTATTGATTAGAAACCCGTTAGGATATTTCACCCTCCGAATAGGAAACAGGTTTCTTCCTCTGGACGTAAAGACACACTTGCGATAGCTGTATGGTAAGAGTATGTGTTAGGTGTTGGTGGCTGTAACAGAAATGAGTAAATTGTAACGACATGGATGTGTTGCACAAGGGGCATTCGGAAGTAATGCAACACATTATTTTTCTCGGCCACTTGAAAAGACGCGTAATTTGTTGCGAGTCACCACGCAACATGCCAGCTTCTGCACCGGAAGTTTCATGAACTGCCGACAGATGACGGTGCTATACGTAGCCTGCAAAATGGCGTCTGTAGCGGAGGTGCGTTCCAAACAGAGAGCTGCGATTGAGTTCCTTTTGCCGGAAAACCAGAGCATCTCAGATTTTCATAGTCGCTTGCCGTATGTCTGAAGAGACATAGTGTTGAACAAAAGCACGGTGAGTCGTTGGGCGAGGCGTCTGTCATCGTCGTAACTAGGGTGCGCAAACCTGTCCGATCTCTCGAGTGCCTGACAGCCGCACACAGCTGCGACTCCGGCAATGTTGGAACATGCGGAGACTCTCATCCGGATTGATCGACGGATCACAATCAAACACCTCGCTGCCTTGTTCTAACGAATACATTAGCAGTACATACCACATTGATTTCTGCGGCTATTTCACGCAGCGCTGCACGTGTTTTAGCACTGACAAATCCACGCAAAACGCTGCTGCTCTCGGTCGTTACGTGGCGGTCCACGGCCCCTGCGTTGTCAGTGGTGAGAGGTAATGCCTGAAATTTGGTATTCTTGGAACACCTTTGACACTGCGGATCTTTGATGATTTCCGAGATCGTACATTCCATGTGTCTAGCTACAACTACTATTTCGCCTTCAGAGTCTGTTAATTCACGTCGTGTGACAATAATCACGTCGGGAATCTTTCCACATGAATCACCTGAGTACAAATGACAGCTCTGCCATACACTGTCCTTTTATACCTCGTGTACGCGATAGCGCCGCCATCTGTATATCTGCATATCGCTATCCAGTGGCAATTGTCACCTCAGTGTAAACAGCTTAAGAGAAGACCAGTTCGGTATTTGGGATGCAGGAGCACTCCAGGAACTACTTAACACTACACTAACGAGAAGACTGATTTAGGAAAAATTACGGAATGCGGGAAATTAGCACAGGTCACACCAAGAAAAGGAAATAGGAGTAATCCATTGAATTACAGACCCATATCACTGACCTGAATTTGCAGTAGGATTTTGGAGCATAACTGTATTCGAACATTATGAGACACCTTCAAGAAAATGGCTTATTGACACATAACCAACGCGGATTCAGAAAATATCGTTCTTGTGCAATACAGCTAGTCCTTTATTCCCATGAAGTAATGAGTGCTGTCGACAAGGGATCTCGGATCGATTCCATGTTCCTAGATATCCAGAAGGCTTTTGATGCCGTTCCTCAAAAGCGACTATTAATCAAATTGCGTGCATATGGAGTATCGCCTCAGTTGTGTGACTGGATTGGTGATTTCCTCTCGGAGATGTCACAGTTCGTAGTGACAGACGGTAAATCATCGAGTAGAACAGAAGTGATATCTGGCGTTCCGAAAGGTAGTGTCATAGGTCCTATGCTGTTCCTGTTCCTTTCGGACATATCCGAAAGAACAGATGCCATCTACATATCGTTTAAGGCTAACCGGCTGAGGACCTTTTCCCTGGCGGATGCACACGATTTGCTTGAACTCTTACGGGACTCGGTGAATTGTCTGCCGCGAGCAATGGGTATAATGGCAGGGGCACTGTTAATGTAGTGTGTGAACTATAATTTGAGAATGTGGGTCTTACGGGGAGTGTGCCAGCGATAAATCCCTGCAGTGGCACTATCCTCTGTGCCCTCGGTGGCTCAGATGGATAAAGCGTCTGTCATGTAAGCAGGCGATCCCGGGCTCGAGTCCCGGTCGGGGCACACATTTGCAACTGTCCCCGTTGATGTATAGCAATTCCCATCCGCAGCTAATGGTATTGATTTAATTGTAATTAAACAAGGAGAAGTGCGAGGTCATCCACATGGTACTAAAAGAAATCCGATAAATTTTGGGTATACGATAAATCGCACAAATCTAAGGGCTGTCAATTCGACTAAATACCTAGGAATTACAATTAAGAGCAACTTAAATTGGAAAGACCACATATATAATGTTGTGGGAAGGCGAAACATAAACTGTGCTTTGTTAGCAGAACATTTAGAAGATTCGACAAACCCACTAAAGAGCCAGCCTACATTACACTTGTCCGTCCTCTGCTGGAATACTGCTGAGCGGTGTGGGATCCTCACCAGGTAGGATTGACGGCGGACATCGAAAAAGTGCAAAGAAGGGCAGCTCGTTTTGCATTATCGCGCAGTAGGAGTGAGATTGTCACTGATATGATACGCGAGTTAGGGTGGCAGCCATTGAAACAAAGGCGGTTTTCTTTGCGGCGAGATCTGTTTACGAAATTTCAGTCACCAATTTTCTCTTCCGAATGCGAAAATATTTTGTTGACACCCACCTACGTAGGAAGAAATGATCATCATAATAAAATAAGAGAAATCAGAGCTCGAACGGAAAGATTTAGGTGTTCTTTTTCCCCATGCTCCTTTCGAGAGTGGAATGGTAGAGACGTAGTACGAAAATGCTTCGATGAACCGTCTGCCAGGATCTTAAGTGTGAATTGCCGAGTAACCATGTAGATGTAGGTGTACATAACTATTTTTTTTAATTCTTAGACTGGATGGTATCAACGACAGAGATAGAAACGTAATGTGCTCACTTTATGTGCAGAAGACTGGAGTACCAACATAAGCACCATCAGTTTGACCACAGTGGGGCAAGTGGCCATGATCGACCGTTGTGTCATTCATCAACCAATGGCATTAGGCAGATACGGTTTAGAGTGGTGGGAATCATCACACAGCACACAGCACTCCAGGATGCTGTAGCGTTAGCTGACCTGGTGACGCTACTAGTCAGTCAAATATCCCTTCAATTCCCATCACGAGGCTGAGTGCGCCTCATTCCTTCGTCTGACCAAAATCCTTACCAGTACCGGGAATGGAACCAAGACCCTCTGCACGGCAGTCAGAAGAAGGCTGCAGTAGTCAGCACTAAATAAATTCCACAGGGTACTGCTGTATGGGAAATACGACATTGTGTCTTCAGCCATCTGTCGGAAAGGGTGTTCATCCTCTGTGAACATTGCTCCAATCTTTGTGTGTATACGACTGCTGTGTTGTAGTGTAGGTTATTGAGAGAAGGTGAGTGTAAGTTAACAGATTCCTGTGTAGTGTGGTATGATGATGATGATGATGATGATGATGATGATGATGATGGAGGAGCAGAGAGAGGATCAGAGCCAGTGTGGCACAAAGCCTACTCTTCTCGAACAGTACCAAGGAGCAGCCAAGCTTAACGTCCCCGCCCAGCGGACAGATCATCAGCACTGTCACATGCCCTCAGTTCGTGAAACACTGTGGAGAAGTTTGGAATTTAATCTACGGCATTGGCCCAAAAACTGGTGATCAGGACTTTACACCATCGCCTAATCTCCTGTTTCCAGAAAAAGACTATTAGTGAACATTTAATCCACCATCTCGATTCAAACCGGCTTATTTCCGACTCGAGAGCCACTGCACAGGTGTGTCTCAGATACCTCGCCTACGGAGAAGGGTCAGCACTGACGAAATGGTAAAAGAGGCCAAAATCAGGAATGGGTACTCGTTCTGTTGCAACCACTGATATTTAATTTCTATGTTGAAGATTCGATGATGGGAGTGAAGGACTATCATAATGAGGCACTTGTTTGCCACTACGAGATAACTGTGGTTCGCTGATTATATAGAAATAGGTGCCGAATACGAATGGAAATTGAATTGAATCCATAATGAAATAGCCGACTGCTATAATATGACCATAAACAAAAAGAAAACCTAGGTATTTATGTACACAACTTGTGTATATGCCAGATGGCTAAATAGCATTTGGACAAGAGACTCTTTACAAGTAAATTAATTTTATTGGCTTGGAAGTCTAATCAATAAAGATGGAAGATGCAACGTAGATACGCTAGCAAGAATTGTGCAAGGTGAAACGGCTCCCTATAAAAAGAAACAGTAACTGACATGAAAAATGGGAAGGAGGGAAATGCTACGATTAGAAGAATATGAGATTGTTGGAGGCAAGACAGATTGATCCAGTGGGCTACAACCTAGTGATGGGTGGATATTTCTAATAAGAAACATAATTCGCCTAAAAGATAGAATAGTTGGACACTTATTACGACGTAAGTCATCATCGAAACCCGTAGTTGGAGGAATGATGGAAGGAAAGAATCCCAGAGGCAGACGTTGATGTGTGTGTGTGAAGCACATTTTCGATGGTGTTGGATGGAACATTTATGGTGAAATTAACAGTATCGGTGGCAACCGACAGAAATCAAGGATTGCTTCAAGCCAACTTTACCAGTGATGAGCAAAAAAATTTCACGGTGACTGCCAGACAGTCCATGGCCGCCGCATATTACACGACCGTCATGGGCTGGGTCTTAATCTTTTGAGCACTGCTACTGAGTGCTGAGTAAGTGTCATTAGTCTCCTATTCACTCCCAGGACAGGAGCAGTTTACCGAAACTGTCTGTGTGTAAAGTAAATTCTGTTTAGCAAGTGTGAGATAGTGTACTAATTGTTTGCCTAGTGTGAATATGACTTGGGACATGGGAATCGTCCCGGTATTCACCTACTGGAATGTCAGAGAAACCACATCCAGGCTGGCCGGCCCACCGACACCGCGTCATTTATCTGCTGTTTGAATTCGATCTTGGGCCAGCATACCGCCCCGTCTCGGAAGGGGACGCGTTAAGACACGCGTCTGTCCGGACGGGTTTGTCACCACAGTATAAAGAAGTGACTGCATTTGATACTTTTAAGGCTGATCCGCCCGTCGGTTGGAGATTCTGTGATAGAGAGGCTCTGCTGGTGCCTTTGAGAGAAATGTAGTTGACGGCGGAATCGATCTTCAGCCTTCCTGATGTCCCTTCATTCTACACTAATCCACGACACCGCATACCACTGAATGAGCACCTCATTTTTACTTTTATTTTAATTCAATCGCCAAACATCGGCAAATGTCAGATTTTTGAACGGGACAAAAAGTACTGTGTAACAATAATTGAATGAAATATCTCACAATTCACAGCATATTATACGCTACGTTATTTTCCCCAAAAATATTTTCAGTGTCATAAGCGAAGAAATATCGTACGAGGCCATAGTCCTTTCACTCGATAGTAAGGTCGACAGGAAATGTATTTGATTGAATGAGAGGGCTACGTGCTACTGAATTCAAGTTAACGATGACCAAATCAACGTCAAAAGTACAGAATGATAATTCAGTAAGAGACGGATATTAACATCCTAATTTGGACGGAAATAGCAGAAGAAGAGGAATAATCCACTATCTAAAAGCCGGTACTTTATTTCGCGAAATACGCTGTAAGATAAAAAAAAGAAAGATGCACCACGAGTGAGTTATCTGAATGGGACAGAAATCGGTAGATGTGATCTACATGTACAGGAGACCAAGTGGATGATTTATTGAATAGACAGGGCTCCGAAAATTGAGCAAGTCGGTAACGAGTTGTCCACCTCTGACCATTATGCAAGCATTTATTCGGCTTGGCATTGATTGACAGAGTTGTTGGATGTCCCCCTGAGGGATATTGTGGTAAATTCTGTCCAGATGGGGCGCTAGGTCGTCAGAATCCCGAGCTGCTTAGAGGGCCCTGTCCGTAATTCTCCAAACGTTCTCAATTGCAGAGATATCCGGTGACCTTGCTGGCCAAAGTAGAGTTTGGTAAGCGTGAAGACAAGCAATAAAAACCCTCGCCGTGTGCGGGCGAGCATTACCTTGGTGAAATGTGAACCCAGGAAAGCTTACCGTGAAGTGCCACAGAACAGGTCGTAGAATATCGTCGACGTACCGCCTTACCAAGGGTGCGCGGATGACAACAGACCACTTCTAGTTGTTGGGCCGTACGGTGGGCGACAGTCAGGTTGGTATCCCACCACTGTCTCTGGCATATCCAGAAACGCCTTCGCTGATTTTCGGGGCTCAGTTCGAAGCGCGTCTCCTCACCGAAGACAATTCTGCACCACACTGTTAGATTCCAGGTCGAAGACGTGTCTGGACACGCCCCGAACAACGGTCCGACGACCTAAAGCAGCAGTTTGACAGAATTTGGCACGGTATCCCTCAGGAGGACATTCAATTACACTGTCAGTCAATGTCAAGACGAATAATTGGTTGCCTAAAGGCCAGAGGTGGATCAATAAGTCATTGACTTACTCAGTCTGTCAAGCACTTTCCATTGCTTCTATCATCATGAAGTTGTAATAATTTGTTTGTCGGTACATTTAGAGCGCATCAACCGGTTCCCATCCCATTCGGATAATTCCTTTCTTCAGCGTTAGAGAGTAACTTCACTAGAATCATGCATCGACGTGGGACTGAGAAACAAATATGTATAAATGTACATACCTGGATAGCTCTTTCGATAAGAAGTATTTGTACGAAAGATAAAGCTCTGGTGCCCGTTTGAAATAAAGCTTCAGTATGTGAATATTTGGTAGCTAATTGATATTTTTATTTACTTATCTCGCTAATTTTCCATCCTTCCTTACTTTGACTGTATGGTAAAATGTTAATCTCCTTGCACTATGAAGAAAGTGTTTCGCCCTAGTACTAGCCTATTAGCGTGTTACCACATAGTCAACGAAGGAAGGAAACAAGATTAAGGTTTATTGTCCCGTCGAGGCGATCTCATTACAGACAGAGCACAAGCTCGGATTGTTTCGGTATGGAGAAAGAAATCAGGGTGGTCCACTTCAAAAGACCTAATCTCTTATTTAACTTAAGCGATTTAGATTAAACCTAAGTCTGGACTGCGAGACGATATTTTGAATCACTGTTCTTCTGAATACGTCAGCTGTGTCGTACCACTGTGCAACATAACTCGTAGCTATATAATTATACGTACTAAATGAAATCCGTCCGAACAGGCTTTGGAAGGCCCAGCGGTACCTACCGGCCGCCGTGTCATCCTCAGTCCACAGGCGTCACTGGATGCGGATTGGAGGGGCATGTGGACAGCACACCGGTCTCCCGGCCGCATGTCAATTTACGAGACCGGAGTCGCTACTCCTCAATCAAGTAGCTCCTCAGTTTGCCTCACAAGGGCTGAGTGCACCACGCAAGCCAACAGCACTTAGCAAACCAGATGGTCACCCATCCAACCGCTAGCCCAGCCCGACAGCGCTTAACTTCGGTGATCTGACGGTAATCGGTGTTACCACTGCGGCAAGGCCGTTGACTATAATCGTGCATACATGTACAAAAAAATTAATGGCAATAAATCCTAGTACATAACTGTGATAAAAATTATCCTTTCGCTCACAATAATTTAAAAATGTAACCATGAAAAGCAAAGGGGTAGTGATAAACAAAGCCGAAGAATTGGTTGCCCTCTACGCTATTCCATCACATGAAAACTTCTCCATTTCTCAATAAATACCGTCTCCTACATCTAATACAACGTTATTAACATAATCAAGTCTTCATACCCTTGTACAGTTTCAGTTCCTCACAGTTCTCTCCATAATCTGACTGACTACTCCTTGATGCCCTAGGATGTGTCCCACCGACCTGTTCCTTCATTTAGTCAAATTGTTTGCCGCGTGTGTTAGCCGGCGGTCTAGGGCGTCTTGTCACGGTTCGCGGCTCCACCCTTCGGAGGTTCCAGTCCTCTCTCGTGCATGAGTGTGTGTGTTGTCCTTAGAGTAAGTTAGTTGAAGTTAGATTAAGTAGTGTGTAAGCTTAGGGACGATGATTTCAGCAGTTTGGTCCTATAAGACCTTACCGCAAATTTTCAAATTGTTTAATAATGCTCTTTTCTCCCAAGTCCGTTCAGTACCTCTTCATTTGTTGTTCGATCTACCAATCTAACCTTCAATATTCATCTCTAGTCTCACATTTCACATGCTTCACTTCTCTGCTATACTTTTTACAGTCAACGTTTCACTTCCTTTAAGGCTACACTCCAGACAAGAACTTCAGTTAATAATTCCTAAAGTTTACATTTGCATTCTGTATGAACAATTTTCTCAAGCCATTGTTAGTCAGCAACATATGTCATCTATACTTCGGCTATCGTCAGTAATATTGCTTCCCAAATAGCAAAACCTGTCTACACGTTTTAGTATTTCATTTCTAAAACAAATTCTCTCATCATCAAGTGCCTTGATTTTACTACACTTCATTACCCGCGTTTTACTATTGTTGATATTCATTCCTTTTTGGAGTCATCATTCTTTTGACTGGTTCGTTCCGGCCCGCCACGAATTCCTCTTTTGAAACAACCTCTTCATCTCAGAGAATGACTTGTACCTAACGTCCTCCATTATTACTTGGAAGTGCTCCAGTCTCTTTCTTCCCCAACATTTTGCATCCCTTGCAGCTCCCTCTAGTACCATAGAAGTTACTTACTGGCGTCTTACACATATCCCATCAGTAAATCTTCTTACACATGTCCCATCAGTAAGTTTCTTCTTCTTCTCATAGTTTTCCGTGTGTCCCCTTCCTCGCCGATTCTGCGGAGAACCTCCTCCTTCCTTGTCTTAGCAGCCCACCTAACTTTCAACATCCTTCTATAGCGCCAGATTTAAACGGTTAGATTCACTTCTATTCCGGTCTTTCCACAGTCCATACTTCATAACCATGCAATGCTGTGCTCCAGATGTACATTTTCAGAAACATCTTCCTCAAATCAAGGCCTATGTTTTATTCTAATAGAATTCTTCAGGCCGCGCTGGGTAGCCGCGCGGTCTGGGGGCGCCTTGTCACGGTCCGTGCGGCTCCCCCCGTAGGAGGTTCGAGTCCACCTTTGGGAGTGGGTGTGTGTGTTGTCCATAGTGTAAGTTAGATTAAGTAATGTGTAGGCTTAGGGACCAATGACCTAAGTAGTTTGGTCCCATAAGACCTTACTATAAATTTCCAAGAATTTCAGGCCAGGTATTCGCTCTTTCCACATACTAGTCAGCTGTTAATGTCCTTCTTGCCTCGTCCATCTTGTGTTAGTTAGCTTCCAAGGTTGCAGAACTCCTTGAGCTTGCTAGCATTGTGGTCCCTAAATTTGAAGGACGTCTATCACTAATCTTGTTTCTGTTACTTCTCATTGCTTTTGGTTTACTGTCAGCCCATATTTTGTACTCGTTATACTGTTTATTGCATTCAACACATCCTCTAATTGCTCCTCACTTTCACTGAGGATAGCAATGCCGTCAGCGAATCTTATCATTGACACCTTTTCACCCTGAGTTTTATTCGCGCTCTTCATCCTTTCTTTTATATCCGTCATTGCTACTTCAATGTAAAAATTGAACAGTAAGGGTGAAATAGTACTTCCCTCTTTTATTCTCTTTTTTTAGTCCGCGTTCTTAGTTTTTGGATTTCTTTACTTATTATTTCTCTTGATCCTTGTACTTATTGTCTATTACCATCTTTCCCTACAGCTTACTCCCGCTGGCCCAGCATTTAGAACATCTTCACCATTTTACAATGTCGAACGCTTGTTCTAGCTCGACAAATTTTGTGAACGTGACATGATTTTTCTTATGTCTAGCCTCCATCATCAAGCCCAACATAACAGTGCCTTCCCGGTGGCCAAATGGATTGTCATTTAACAGATCCTCAATTTTCTTTTCCATTTTTCTATATATTTTTCTTGTCAGTAACCTGAATGTATAAGCCGTTCATTTGACCCTGCAATGGTTCACGCTCTTACCTATCCTTGATGACCTTGGTATTGTGTGGATTATACTCATCCGAATGTTCTTTGGTACGTCTTCAGGCACATAGATTCTACTCAGCAACGTGAACAGTTGCTTCATTGGTACTTCCTCAATGATATCAGAAATTCCAAGGACATATCGAACCTTCCTGCCATATTTAATCGGAAGTCTTCCATAGCTCTGGCTTTAATAGTGGACGCACAATTTCGTTCTCATCGAATGCCATTTCGTTATCAGTCACGTTATCAGAGAAGTCCTCCCACTCATAGAGACTTGCAATGTCCCCTTTTCACCTATGCGCTATCTCCTCTGCTCCTAAAAGTGAAATTTCCGTTGCGCTTTGAATAGTGAAGCCCCTGCTCTTAGTTTCACCTTATAAGAAGTTTCCTAAATATTATCCATACCATTCCTCTGCTCTTCCAAGCCGTATCAACATGTAGTAAGCTATAATTTTACACATCGGTGTGCGAAACTTAAGGACGACAGTAACCTCCGCAGCATGTGTCATAGCCAAGTAGAATAGCTCAATGAAACTCGGACCCTACAAATAAATAATTTCTAGAATATGGAACACAAGGATTCTGAAACAAATACGCAATGAGACGACCAGTAATGGCATTTTAATTCAAAGACAGTGATTACACTGAATTCACCGTGATTTATGATGATTCCCTGGACATTACGAAGTGCGCACACGACCTTACTGAAGCTTTACCCAGAGCGAAGCTGATTTCTTGGCAACACTATTAAGACCCAACGTGAATCGTAACACGTTACCATTAAACGAAACGGTGTAGCGCTCTAGTTGGCAGGCTTATTTCCCAGATTTGGTGTAAGACCGCTGTTTTTCATAGTTTCGCTTAATGATGTGATTGGACACCTTAATGAGATTTTTCCCGCTGTTATGGTGGAGCTCTCATCCTCGTACTTAAATTATAACGAGCATGTATCATTGCCATGGAGACCGTTTAAATCTGATGGTAGCAATTTTCTTTATGTGAAATATTCGAAGAGGCTTCACCAGAAGCTACCAAAATACCGACTTTTCAGCAACTTGTTATTTCCATTTCTTTTATGTTTTGTGTGTCTTCTTCTTCCTCCTCCTCATATTCTTCTTTTTCTTCTCTTTTTCCGGCGTTGCAGCTCGTGATTCCTCCTGTTCCATTCATGTATGGAATGCAGACAATTAAACGCCTCTGTGCGCTCTGCAATTAATCTAGTCTTGTCCTAGAGATCCCTGTGGAAGCGACACATTCTCTTCTCTTTGTATAATATTATCCTCAAGTTTGTTGTCCTTAATAGGCCCCTGCATATTACCTCCTCCTTTCAACTTTCCCTTCTTAGCCAAGTACCGGCTTGTTATCTGAGCTCTAATATTCATACAATTGCTCGACTTTTCTCCAAAAGTCTGACTTTCCTATTGGTGGCATTTATCTTTCCTGTAGATATGTAGTTGTGCATGCTTCTGCAGCCTTGCGTGTGTCCTACAGCGGTTTCTGATACAATTCTCCTATTTTCTGTCAGCCACCCTGTCTGTACTTCTGTAATTCCTTTCATATGCTTGATTTGCTGTATTTTTATATGTTTTCTTTTCATCATTTAATCCACTATCAAGCGACTTCCAGTAGGTTTTGTCTTTCTACATGATCCTCTGCTGCGTTTCCTATTTTATCTCGCACCTCCACCAATGCGGTTCATAGCTGCTGAATGATCGCTGGTGCACGTGGACGGTCAAAATTGACTCTGAGCGCTATGGGACTTAACATCTATGGTCATCAGTCCCCTAGAACTTAGAACTACTTAAACCTAACTAACCTAAGGACAGCACACAACACCCAGTCATCACGAGGCAGAGAAAATCCCTGACCCCGCCGGGAATCGAACCCGGGAACCCGGGCGTGGGAAGCGAGAACGCTACCGCACGACCACGAGCTGCGGACACGTGGACGTACTGCCAAACGTCTCCCCAGCATAATCTACACGTTTTCGATGGGATTTAAGTCGAGGCAACGGGGAGGCGAACCCATTCACCAAATACGTTCTCGTTCTTTCTCCACCTGCTCTGTTCGATGCGGCCTCACATTGCCATTCTTAGAAATAAAGTAAACGCCGAATGCACACCTAAGAAGACACACTTGGGGAAGACGTACAGTATCACAATTACGTTGACTGGCGAGTTTGCTGTGTTCAAAGATTTGGAGGTCAATACGCCCATGCAACATCATACTTACCCATGCCATTGCACCTGGACCACCAAAACGTACGGAAATATTCCAACATGTTCCTTGGTGCATTACGTGTTAACACCTCTCGCCACATGAGGGTATATTCAGAGTCACTGCTCAGACTGAATCAGCACTCGTCCGAGAAAGCGTACGACCCCATTTTTCCTTGCTCCAGTCCCTATCACCTTGGCACCATCTCAAAAGCTATCGCCGATGTGCGGGTATCAATGGAAGACGCCGTGTTGGTCGACGGGAAAAGGAGCCCACCCCCAAGCAATCGCCTTCCCACTTTGGACCATGATATTGCTTTCTTTTTAGTCGTCTTTAATGTGGTTGTAATTGCACGCTCTGTCTGACGTGGATCACTTCTTGCCCGATGCACAACGTAGCGGTCATGTAGCAACAGTAGTTGGCTGTGCTCGACCACTCCATCTTTTTCGAGCAGTAGTGCCTGTGGATCGGATCGATCCCCATGCCCGTCAAACAACGCTGTGGGCGAAACCAAACTCCTGGGCTACACTCGTCACATTTCGTCCTTCCAGGTTCACAATGATTCTTTCCCATGTGAAGACGTCCATGTCTCCTATCCATGTTGTAATGAAGAAAACCACAACAGTGCATGAGAACTGTTAGCAAATTGACACACACTGTCATTTGCGTTCCTACAACTGCCTCGTGTTGCGAGGCCAGCTCCATATGGCGCTACAGTGACCTCTATTTCGCTCTTAAGTTTTGCAAAGCAGTGTATTGCAGTATTCAGCCTGGAGACATGACTGCTCCTCAGTACGTCACCGTTAATTTTCATCTACATCTACATCTACATCTACATCCATACTCTCCAAGCCACCCGAAGGTGTGCGGCGGAGGGGACTTTGAGTACCTCTATCGGTTCTCCCTTCTATTCCAGTCTCGTATTGTTCGTGGAAAGAAAGGTTGTCAGTATGTCTCTGTGTGGGCTCTAATCTCTCTGCTTCTATCCTCATGGTCTCTTCGCGCGATATACGTAGGAAGGAGCAATATACTACTTGACTCCTCGGTGAAGGTATGTTCTCGAAACTTCAACAAAAGCCCGTACCAAGCTACTGCGCGTCTCTCCTGCAGAGTCTTCCACTGGAAGTTTATCTGTCATCTCCGTAATGCTTTGGCGATTACTAAATGATCATGTAACGAAGCGCGCCGCTCTCCGTTGAATCTTCTCTATCTCTTCTATCAACCCTATCTGGTGCGGATCCCACACTGGTGAGCAATATTCAAGCAATAGACGAACAAGTGTACTGTAACATAATTCCTTTGTTTTCGGATTGCATTTCCGTAGGATTCTTCAATGAATCTTAGTCTGGCATTTGCTTTACCGACGATCAACTTTATATGATGATTCCATT
The DNA here is from genome assembly GCF_021461385.2 of Schistocerca piceifrons. Lineage (NCBI taxonomy): Eukaryota > Metazoa > Arthropoda > Insecta > Orthoptera > Acrididae > Schistocerca > Schistocerca piceifrons. The sequence goes on along the minus strand of NC_060139.1, from coordinate 708,405,944 downwards.
TTAAATCACTCCTAATGCCTACTCCCAGATAATTTATGGAGTTAACTGCTTCCAGTTGCAGACCTGCTATACTATAGCTAAATGATAAGGGATCTTTCTTTCTATGTATTCGCAGCACACTACACTTGTCTACATTGAGATTCAATTGCCATTCCCTGCATCATGCGTCAATTCGCTGCAGATCCTCCTGCATTTCAGTACTATTTTCCATTGTTGCAACCTCTCGGTATACCACAGCATCATCCGCAAATAGCCTCAGTGAACTTCCGATGTTATCCACAAGGTCATTTATGTATATTGTGAATAGCAACGGTCCTACGACACTCCCCTGCGGCACACCTGAAATCACTCTTATTTCAGAAGACTTCTCTCCATTGAGAATGACATGCTGAGTTCTGTTATCTAGGAACTCCTCAGTCCAATCACACAATTGGTCTGATAGTCCATATGCTCTTACTTTGTTCATTAAACGACTGTGGCGAACTGTATCGAACGCCTTGTGGTAGTCAAGAAACACGGCATCTACCGGGGAACCCGTGTCTATGGCCCTCCGAGTCTCGTGGACGAATAGCGCGAGCTGGGTTTCACACGATCGTCTTTTTCGAAACCCATGCTGATTCCTACAGAGTAGATTTCTAGTCTCCAGAAAAGTCATTATACTCGAACATAATACGTGTTCCAAAATTCTACAACTAATCGACGTTAGAGACATAGGTCTATAGTTCTGCACATCTGTTCGACGTCCTTTCTTGAAAACGGGGATGACCTGTGCCCTTTTCCAATCCTTTGGAACGCTACGCTCTTCTAGAGACCTACGGTACACCGCTGCAAGAAGGTACTCCAATAATGTAAATTTCTGTAACACAGAAAGATGTTTACCAAAATGTATGAGTAATCAAACCGTAAGACATTAAATTGTGTAAAATTCTTCAGCCCATCTTCCATATAATATCCTTGTACTGGATTACTCATTATCAAGATAACAATTGCCTATTTCGTTTTGGTTCCAGGCTCCAGTACCAAAAGCCAGTTGGACTGGCGAGCTCGACGCGACCGTTGAAGGATCTCCTTGCCCCCAGGTCAACGACTCCGGTGCATACCTTGGCAAGGAAGATTGCCTTTATCTCAACGTGTATGTTCCACACGCGCTGGTCAGTGCAGATTTTCACTCTCACAAGAACGTCTTTACAAACATGAGAGCTTTCGTATGGAACAAATAATTGTCATTGATTTATGTTGAAACTTCGCCTACATGGAAACTAGCGCAGTTAATCTCGTGCAAAACATAAGCATCGAACAGTATAAAAGTATATCCTATGAATAATATTCAGCAGATCCGATATGTGAATTAAGTTGCCGGCTTCAGCACTGTTTCAAGGTGTTTTTTCTGTTGGTCTTTTACTTGTTAGTTGTATCCCACCAGATGTTTTTCAGCCCCTTCCCACGATGTTATCGCTCGAATAACATACGTCTACAAATTTTAGAATTCATTACATTCAGACATTTCAATTGTTCGATAGTCGCCATCTGTTTTTCTATTGGAGCAGATGTTGAAGCTCTCCTACAGAATTTAGCATCAGAGATGAGATTATTAATGGTTTGGAGTGGTGATTACACTCTTGATCTATTAAAACACTGCCGGAAAAGATATTCGCACCATCGAGAAGGAGTTGTGCGCCATAAACTAAAGTCGGTAGGCGTGCTTCTACATCTTAAAGGGAATGTCTATTTAAATTTCGCGCTAGTCGCAACGAATGGCGCTAGCACAGCCACTATGACGATGCAAATCAGGTTCGCTTTAAATACACGCTGTAACGGTCGTCAGCGTTAGTTACCTTTGAGAATCGACGCAGTGAGCTGATATTAATCAAGAATGCCCTTAAGACGACAAAGACGCCATTGTCAACACATCATTCAATTTGAACGTGGTCGTGTATCAGGGTTTTGAGAAGCTAGATGTTTCTTCTGCGATATTACAGAAAGACTTAGCTGGACTTTAGTGACTGTACATGATTGCTAGCAGAGGTGGTCACGAGAATGCAAGGTCGCAAAATGACCGGTCCCAGGACGGCCACGTGGCACTATCGAGAGGAAAGGCTATCTTGTTCGACATATAGCTCTGGCGCATCATACTTCATCTCCAGCAGCAATATGAGCAGCCTTTGGCATCACAGCGACACAATGAACTGTTATCAAACGTCTGTTCAAATTTTGCAAATGGCTCTAAGCACTATGGGACTTAACAGTGAAGGTCATCAGTCCACTTAAACCTAACGAACCTAGGGACATCACACACATCCATGCCCGAGGCAGGATTCGAACCTGCGACAGTAGCAGCCGCGTGGTTACGGACTGAAGCGCCTAGAACCGCTCGGCCACAGCGGCCTGCAAAAGGTCTATTATTATAGGTTATTTGTCTTGAGCTGACTGCAATGTAATGCAACGCAAAGACTGCTGCAGAAGATGGCCACACAAACAAACGTGTTATCAAACGGTTACTTCAAGAACAGCTCCAAGACAGACGCCAAGTAGCGTGCGTTCCACTGACCCAAACCACCGCCATTTGTGACTTCAGTGGTGTTAAGCGAGGGCTCGTTGGAGGACGGGATGGAGGTTTGCTGTGTTTTCTGATGAAAGTAGGTTCCGCCTCGGCGCCAGTGATGGCTGTGTGTTGGTTAGGAGGCCACTTGAAGGACTGTAACTAACCTGAATGAATGAGATTTTCACTCTGCAGCGAAGTGTGTGCTTCATAAAGTTGCTTTATTTTTCTCAAAAGGTCTCTAACTTTTTTATAGGCAGTATCTATCTTTCTTTAGTTATACGTTCTCACACAGTCGTACCGAGCGAGGTGGCGCAGTGGTTAGCACACTGGACTCGTATTCGGGAGGACGACGGTTCAATCCCGTCTCCGGCCATCCTGATTTAGGTTTCCCGTGATTTCCCTAAATCGCTTTAGGCAAGTTCCGGGATGGTTCCTCTGAAAGGGCACGGCCGATTTCCTTCCCCATCCTTCCCTCCCCCGAGCTTGCGCTCCTCTCTAATGACCTCGTTGTCGACGGGACGTTAAACACTACTCTCCTCCTCCTCCCCACACAGTCGTACATTTGTACTCAGCAATTCCCGCTTAGCCAAGTTTCACTCCCTGTCAGTCTTATTTAAGACGTGTATAATCTCTTTCGCCTGGTCCATTTTCTGCATTTTCAATTTTCTCTTTTCGTCAGTTAAATTCTATATCTCCTTTTCTACCTATGGATCTCTGCTAAGCCATGCTTTTTAGCGTATTTTATTCTCTGCTGCGTTCACCGTTTCATCTCTTAAAGCTACCCATTCGTTCGATACTGTATTTTATTCCCTTTTTTTCAGTCAAATGGTGTTAAAAGCTTCCTCTGAAACTCTCAATGATCTCTTATCTAGGTCACATCTCCTTTATTTATAAATTGTTTGGAATTTCTTCTTTTTTGCTTGGACTTACTAATCCATACGTTATTATCTTAATAATATCCGCTCCTGCAAACTTCTTACAGTTTCAAATATCGTTTCGAAATCTCTACCTTACCATCACATAATCAGTCCGAAATCTTCTTTGTTTCCAGGTCTCTTCCACACATTCACTATGCTGTTCATAGTAGCTTACACGCATTCCTATTTACTCATTCATTATTAGATCTACTCCTGCAGTGCCCCTATCTGATTCTATATTTATAACCCCGTACTCAAAATATGAGGTCCTATGGGGGCCGAAACGCACAGTAACCCTGAGTTCAGTGCGGGACGGCGGTGGGGTGGATGGACTGCTGTGGCATGCTGTGGGGTTGTGGACCACTGCGGTCTACGGCGGGACGAAGTCTCTCTGTCGTTTCTAGGTCCCCAGTTCAATACACAATACACAATTGTGACAAAAATTGCCTTCCAGTAGGCCCAGCTGAGCTGACAAACTCTCAGGGTCCGGGATGACATGGGCCCTGTGAAGCAAGGTACTAAGTACCCCTTCACGTTGAACCGGATGGTAACAGCTGTCAGCCTGCAGACACAAATCAGTGCGTGTCGGCTTCCTATAAACGGCATGTTCCAGTGAACCAACCATTTTCCTTATGATCAACACATGAAGGAAGGAAAGACAGCCACCCTTCTCCACCTCAATAATAAAACAAATATTCGAGTGGATTGAAGCCAGGTGTTGTAAGAATTCATTCAAATTCTCAATTCCATGAGGCCAAACAACATCGGTGATTGTCGATGGCCTCATCCGGTTGCATTCCTGTAAATTATTTGAATACTGTGCACGCAGGAAGAAACTAAGGCCTCACAATAACTGCCTGTTTTCCACGTCCCCCCCTCCCGACACACTTTGTATACCCTCCGCTACAGTGCTGTCACCTGCCGTCTATGAGTCGATATTGCAAGCTGACGTCGAAAATAGGCGGTGCTCACATTAATGTGACAGGACCGTGTACGCTGCCTCAGTGCCTATTCCCCGTTTTAATGACCAACGATGAACTATATATACAATGTTGTATTGTTGTACGTGGTTATGAGTAGCTCGTGGATCAGATGGCAATAACATTCACGGAATAAGTGAGCCGGTATAAAGCTAAAACGGATAAGCCAAAGATTTAATCAGAAAAGGAGGTGGTTTTAGAGTGTATATGCTGCATCACGTAACGACTAGAGCATTCTACATCTACAGCTACATTGATACTCCGCAAGCCACCCAACGGTGTGTGGCGGAGGGCACTTTACGTGCCACTGTCATTACCTCCCTTTCCTGTTCCAGTCGCGTATGGTTCGCGGGAAGAACGACTGTGTGAAAGCCTCCGTGCGCGCTCTAATCTCTCTAATTTTACATACATTCGTGATCTCCTCGGGAGGTATAAGTAGGGGGAAGCAATATATTCGATACCTCATCCAGAAACGCACCCTCTCGAAACCTGGACAGCAAGCTACATCGCGATGCAGAGCGCCTCTCTTGCAGAGTCTGCCACTTGAGTTTATTAAACATCTCCGTAACGCTATCACGGTTACCAAATAACCCTGTGACGAAACGCGCCGCTCTTCTTTGGATCTTCTCTATCTCCTCCGTCAACCCGATCTGGTACGGATCCCACACTGATGAGCAATACTCAAGTATAGGTCGAACTAGTGTTTTGTAAGCCACCTCCTTTGTTGATGGACTACATTTTCTAAGCACTCTCCCAATGAATCTCAACCTGGTACCCGCCTTACCAACAATTAATTTTATATGATCATTCCACTTCAAATCGTTCCGCACGCATACTCCCAGATATTTTACAGAAGTAACTGCTACCAGTATTTGTTCCGCTATCATATAATCATACAATAAAGGATCCTTCTTTCTATGTATTCGCAATACATTACATTTGTCTATGTTAAGGGTCAGCTGCCACTCCCTGCACCAAGTGCCTATCCGCTGCAGATCTTCCTGCATTTCGCTACAATTTTCTAATACTGCAACTTCTCTGTATACTACAGCATCATCCGCGAAAAGCCGCATGGAACTTCCGACACTATCTACTAGGTCATTTATATATATTGTGAAAAGCAATGGTCCCATAACACTCCCCTGTGGCACGCCAGAGGTTACTTTAACGTCTGTAGACGTCTCTCCATTGATAACAACATGCTGTGTTCTGTTTGCTAAAAACTCTTCAATCCAGCCACACAGCTGGTCTGATATTCCGTAGGCTCCTACTTTGTTTATCAGGCGACAGTGCGGAACTGTATCGAACGCCTTCCGGAAGTCAAGAAAAATAGCATCTACCTGGGACCCTGTATCTAATATTTTCTGGGTCTCATGAACAAATAAAGCGAGTTGGGTCTCACACGATCGCTGTTTCCGGAATCCATGTTGATTCCTACATAGTAGATTCTGGGTTTCCAGAAATGACATGATACTCGAGCAAAAAACATGTTCTAAAATTCTACAAGAGATCGACGTCAGAGATATAGGTCTATAGTTTTGCGCATCTGCTCGACGACCCTTCTTGAAGACTGGGACTATCTGTGCTCTTTTCCAATCATTTGGAATCCTCCGTTCCTCTAGAGACTTGCGGTACACGGCTGTTAGAAGGGGGGCAAGTTCTTTCGCGTACTCTGTGTAGAATCGAATTGGTATCCCGTCAAGTCCAGTGGACTTTCCTCTATTGAGTGATTCCAGTTGCTTTTCTATTCCTTGGACACTTATTTCGATGTCAGCCATTTTTTCGTTTGTGCGAGGATTTAGAGAAGGAACTGTAGTGCGGTCTTCCTCTGTGAAACAGCTTTGGAAAAAGGTGTTTAGTATTTCAGCTTTACGCGTATCATCCTCTGTTTCAATGCCACCATCATCCCGTAGTGTCTGGATATGCTGTTTCGAGCCACTTACTGATTTAACGTAAGACCAGAACTTCCTAGGATTTTCTGTCAAGTCGTTACATAGAATTTTACTTTCGAATTCAATGAACGCTTCACGCATAGCCCTCCTTACGCTAACGTTGACATCGTTTAGCTTCTGTTTGTCTGACTTCCACCGTCTTCTGTCCACAGAGGAGAACGTTCGGAAGCAGGAACGACCTGCTCAAGGTGATGGTGTGGATCCACGGCGGCGGATTCGTGCAGGGTGAGGGCGGCCGCACCCAGTTCGGACCAGACTTTCTCATCGAACGTGGCATCATACTGGTCACGTTCAACTACCGGCTCGGTGTTCTCGGTGAGTTGCTGTTATTTATCCTTTATTTACATTTCCGATGAAAGGGGCAGGGATTTGATAATGTGTACCTTCCCCCCATTCAACCACTCTCTGTGAGAAATCTAAATCATATAAAAATGTATTTTAAATTAAAAAATCTGCTATAAACGAATGCATACAGAGAGTGTAAATGGTGTATAGAACAAAAAAATATTTACAATAAAAGTGCATATAAGAAAACGGAAAAAGAATGCATTATAAGGAAGACTAGCTAAAAGTGTTAGAGAGAAGAATGTTTAGAAAATGGTTAGGTGCAACAGGAAGAAGAGAAACAAGAATAGAAAATAAATGACATAAGCAACAATGAAAAGAAGACTGACATTTTTAGGACATTTGTATCGGATTAATGACTACAGGATGGCAGAACAGATTTTAGCAATGTCTGTGAAAAGAAATTAAGAGCAAGCTGGATCCCAGAAGCAGAAAGCTATGATTCTGAAGAAAATTGTCACGTTTAGAAGGATAACAGGAGAAATGCAGTAGAACAACAGGTGTGAAGTGCACTGAAGAAAGAGAAAAGAGAAATGGTGAAAATATGAAAGAATATTGGAGGACAAGAAAAGAGCAACTGAAAAGGAATTAAAACAGTCACATGGTCACTGGTTGACCAAATAGCAAAGAAAAGAATTAGTAGGATACACTAACAACGACTGTAGAGCTTGAGTTGTTTTCAGCAAAACAAGTCTCGCACCCAGCACACAAGGTACCTGAAAGCGAAGCCGCAACCACAGACACATCGTTGGTATACGAGATAGGTGGCCCACTTGCTAGCACCATTTAGACATTCGGCGTTTAATGTTTCACGACCATTCGTATACAGCGGCTGGTTATAACTGTATACAGCGGCTGGTTATAACTGCACAATTGGTGATCTGCATCGCTTGTCGATAACTGTAGATGCAGATGTACTGCAGGTGATGAAACGCGACAGGAATGCCCGAGTGTGGCTGCGCATCCACATTTATCTGCGAAAGGCGGTTAGATGTCGACCTGCGATCTTTCCAGCGGAAGCAGAAAGTGGTTCCTGGTCAGTACCCTCAGTGCATCTGACATAATCAGTGGCAGATGTAAAGGACTCTGCCTAGATATCATGTTGGTAACATAAGTAGGTTCCAGTTCATTAGAGTGATCTGTGTGGCGACAAATCGTGCATGGCGCCTTGCGTGGAGAATGGCTGGTGGCACCCCCTGCAGGCTTCGCAATGTGCCATGTGTATTTGCGTACACAGCAACCTGATAATGGAGCGCAAACACCTCTCTTCTGTGGAGTGACTCCTCGCTGCTATAGGTAAGGAATGTGGATGAGGAAAGAGTTGGAGTGGTTGTTGTACGAAACAGGGTGTCCGATGTTTAAACATATATGCGTGTTAGTACTGCTGCTTGTGATTGAGCTAATGTGACCTGGACTACTTACTTGCTTCTTTTGTACTCTATTTGCATCACATGCACAAAAGGATGAAATACCAACGGAAACTTTGCTCCACACGTAAGAGGAGAGTATTGCTGCTTGTGATTAAGCTGCTGTGACCTGAACTACTTACTTGCTTCTTTTGTACTCTATTTGCATCACATACACAAAAGTATGAAATACCAACGGAAACTTTGCTCCATACGTAAGAGGAGGAATTGGGTCCATAGCAGATGGGCGGAAAGCACATTAGCAAATGTTTATTAGGTTTTTATACAAGCATTGTATGTAGCACTGAGTTATGCATTATAAGGCCAGATAGCTGTACTAGAAAAAATATGAAGAAAAATGCATGGGAATTACGTGACAATGAATGGGAATTGGCACAAATGGCCTGTTGTTACAATGGCCTACTGATTTCTTGCTGAACCATCTCCGACTGAATACCCCATACAATTGAAGCCCTCTTGTAAGTAAGGGGATAACTCCATTTTTCCTGTGTGAACCAAATTTTTAATTCTGCGTAAAGGAAAAAATTTGCGACGCTTGCTTTTGTGCCTACAAAGTAAGTTTTAGACCATTAGCCTGTATAAATGATGGCATGAAATACCAGTGTAGAATATTTTAAATTAGTTTTTTGTGCCTCTTGAAATTGTGAGTTATCCCATTCTCGCAACGAGGTCTTCAATTTTGATACTCTCTAGTGATTGTACATGAGTGAAGAGAGTCTAGACGATAAATATAGTCGTCAAATAAACTAATCGAATATATTTTTGGCTGTAGATCACTTTGACCACAGTTTCGTCCTCAGCTGATGTTTTAAAGAAAGAAGTACCCTGCTGCAAAAGGAGGCCACAGAACATGTCGCCTTGCAGGGTTCCTGAGCATGGAGTCTGAGGCGGCGCCGGGCAACTACGGCCTGAAGGACCAGACCCTGGCTCTGCAGTGGGTGCGGCGCAACATCCGCTCCTTCGGCGGGGACCCTGATGACGTCACGCTGTTCGGCGAGAGCGCGGGTGCGGCCTCGGTGAACTATCACCTGCTGTCCAACTCCTCCTGGGGTAAGCTACCGGCAACAGTTGCTGCCACCCAGGCTGCTGTCGCCGCGTGCTCTGAGGCGCCTTGTCGCGGTCCGCGCGACTTCCCCCCGTGGGAGGTTTGATCCTCCCTCGGGCATGTATGTGTGTCTTGTCCTCAGCATAAGTTAGCTTAAGTTAGATTAAGAAGTGTTTAAGCTTAGGGATCGCTGACCTCAGCACTTTGGTCCCATAAGACAGTACCACTAATATCCAAAAATTTTCAGGCTCCCACATGAGCACAATGTGCTCCCTACAATTTTCAGGCTGCTGTTAAAGAGCTGCCGGATGATAGCACCTGCACAAACTGATCTGGAGACGCAGAGAAAATATCTCATTTAAGTCACGAATCCTTCCCATTATGTTGAAACTATCAAAACCCTTAATGTCCGCATTCTCTACTAACCTAGAGCATAAATCCTTCGATGTATACGATACATGCACCCCTGTCAGGCGAAATTCAGAGACTGCACTTTCCATTTCAAAGTAGTCAATTTTACGTGCTATAAATTTGGTTACAATTACATTCTTACATTGGCGAGACTTCGTGTTACACTTAAATTACACACATCAAAAAGAAAAATTGCATCACACCAGTTCCGAGAGTTCCTGAACCTGTACAGAAAACTGGAGTGGAGATCAACATAAACATCATTTCCGACCCTTCTATTGCTCATGAAAACCACACATCGCATGTTGTACCACCTTCAGAGGTGGTGGTCAGGATTGTTGTGTACACCGGTACCTCTGTTGCCAAGTAGCACGTCCTCTTGCATTGATGCGTACCTGTATTCGTCGTGAATACTACCCACAAGTTCATCAAGGCACTGTTGGTCCAGACTGTCCCACTTGTCAATGGCGATTTGGGATAGATCCCTCAGAGGGTCACGTCATCCATAAACAGCCACATTCAATCTATCACAGGCATGTTCGATAGGTTTCATGACTGGAGGACATGCTGACCACTCTAGTCGAGCGATATCGTTATCCTGAAGGAAGTCATTCACAAGATGTGGAGGATGGGGGCGCGAATTGTCGTCCATGAAGACGAATGCCCCGTGCCGATATGGTTGCACAACTGCTCGGATGATGGCATTTGTGTATCGTACAGCCGTTACGGCGCCTTCCATCACCACCAGCGTCGCACGTCGTCCCCATATAATGCCGGCCAAAAACAGCAAGGAACCTCCACGTTGCTACACTCGCTGGACAGTGTGTCTAAGGCGTTCAGCCTGCCCGGGTTGCCTCCAAACACGTCTCCGACGATTGTCTGGATGAAGGCATATGCGACACTCATCGGTGAAGAGAACATGATGCCAATCCTGAGCAGTCTATTCGGCATGTTGTGGGGCCCATGTGTACCGCACTGCACGGTGTCGTGCTGGCAAAGATGGACCTCGCCATGAATGTCGGAAGTGAAGTTGCGCTTCATGCAGCATATTGCGCACAATTTGAGTCGTTAAACGACGTCCTGTGGCTGCACGAAAAGTATTATTCAACATGGTGGCGTTGCTGTCAGGGTTCCTCCGAGCCATAATCCTTAGGTAGCGGTCATCCACTGCAGTAGTAACCCGTGGGCGACCTGCGGGAGGCATGTCATCGACAGTTCCTGTCTCTCTGTATCTCCTCCATGTCCGAACAACATCGCTTTGGTTCACTCCGAGGATGCCTGGACACTTCCCTTGTTGAGAGCCCTTACTGGCACAAAGTAACAATGCGAACACGATAGAATCGCGGTATTGACCGTCTAGGCATGGTTGAACTACAGACAACAAGAACAGTGTACGTCCATCCTGGTGGAATGACTGGAAGTGGTCGGCTGTCGGACCCACTCCGTATAATAGGCGTGCTCATGTATTGTTTTTTACATCTTTGGGCGGGTTTAGTGACATCTTTGAACAGTGAAAGGGACTGTGTCTCCAATACAATATCCACAACCAACGTCTATCTTCAGGAGTTGTGGGAACTGGGGTGATGCAAAACCTTTTTTTGATGTGTGTATTTCATGGTTCATACCTGAGTGTTCATTACATTGAAGCTCATATGTAGGACACTATTGCTGAGATTTTCAAATTATATAAAATACCCAGCAGCTACTCTTAACCTAATTGCACATGTATCCACAATTGACTTTTTGATACTGCCCATTTCTTTTCTAAAGCTAGCGTCAATTATCACATAACATTTTTTTTAAACAAAAGAAACGTCGTTATGAAAATTAATGTGTTACAGCCAGTGAAGTGCATTTTGTATTGACTAGCATAGCAGATACTCTAGCATGATACATCATTGTAACTAGGTTTTATTAATAACGACTCTGGCCCTTCTGTTTAACATGAATATACCAGAATGTACCTCACATCTGCTGTCATTAAGAACGTCCTTGTACAGGGAACTTCCTTATTGTCTTGTTGGAGAAAGGATGGATTGTGAACTATACGGAACGGAAATGCGTCATTTGGTAAACTACACCATCACAACTGCTTCCTGCACTGATGGCTTCTTGGAGGTTGCTCCTGAATATGTTTAAGAAAAAACTTAAAATACTGTATAAATGTGTCCAGGTTGTTGTGACCAGATTTAGTTTTGTTGTGACAATTTTTGATATGCTAATAACGTCAGTCTTTGTGGGCATTTTACCGGAACTCTTTGAGAAACTGTGGAAACGGTTCGGAAACAAACACATATTCTCCTATAGTGTTTACTTATGACCGCGATAAAAAGATATACAACGTTAAATCGTTCGTATCTCTATTACTGTATAACACGCAAGAGGAACTCAGCTTCAGCACCGGATTATTCAGTGGTTTTCGGCTAACTAAGCTAGGTTGGTTAGGCAGTTCACAAGTGAAATGTGTAGTGTAGCGCATTGATTTGGCAAGACGTCTTCGAACAGTAGCCTTTCATTTTTTTATGTATGCGTCCACAGCTTATGCGAATATCTTAAAAGAAGTCATTTTTTGCGTATTTTTTAATTTTAAAATGAACCCCGAATATCATTATGAGGAGTAGCCAATTTCGTCCCTTTCGGCGTTATTGGGTTGTATCACACAAAGAGTTGTGTGGTCTTTGGAGCATGTTATGATTCCATAAAGCGGGTACTTAGTAAGAGGTGAGCACAACCACAGCATGTTCGGGTGCAACTATCGCATAGTTGGATAATCTCATGTGTGTTTCCAGTTAAATACTCACTCTGAAATTTTTTGACATGTTATGAATGCTGGTATGGACAAAAATCTCGCATTTGTGCTGTACTTCTTATTTTATTTATTTATTTGTTTTTTCAGATTGACGTCACATTTATAATACACGGTCGAGTCACATTAATCTAACTACCGCCTATGTTCGACGTCAAAGAGCAACGACCACTCACAAACGGCAGGTGGCAGCACTAGCAGCGGAGGGTACATGAAGCTTGTCTGGGGGGATGTGGAAAACAGTGCAGTCGCTATCGTAATACGGAAACGGGTTGATTTATCTGACGTTCAACTGGGGATGGTCGTTGGTTTTCGGTTCAAGAATGGTAGCATTTCCGGAACGGCTATGTTTGTAAGCTGTTCTCGCTCCGACATGGTTAAAGCAGACTATAATGGCGAAATGGCCCTATCCAGAATGGACGCCGAGGGCTCAGGCAGCTGTGGTGCACCATGGGCCATAGATGAAAGGGATGAACGACAACTGCGAAGATGTGTACGGGCGAATAGACGCGCAGTTGTCGAGCAGGCGATAGTCCATTTGAACCAGAGGGTTGCCAACAATGCCTTCTCAAAGACAGTCCAGGGAACATTGCGGCAGATGGGTCACCACAGCAAGCTCCCGGTTCATACACCCATGTTGAGTGCTATTCATAGGCGATGAAGACTGGAATTTGCACGCCAATAACACAAGTGGACGTCCACTCAGTGGCGACAGGTCGCCTTTTCAGATGAATGTTTCATGCTCCATCGGAGTGATAGCCATTGGCGTGGGCGGAATTGCAATAATTGTCGGAATGGTCCAGACCGCAGGACGGAGCGTTGTGGTCTGAGGATTGTTTTCGTAGCAGGCCCTGAATGTCATCGTCATTCTGGAAGCTACAGTGGAGCAACATAACTACGTAATTATCCTTGAGGACCATGTCAACTCCCACGTGAAGTTTGTTTTTTCCTCGGCACGATGGCATCTACCAGCAGGACAATGAAACGTACGCGTGTGGTTCGAAGAGCACCAGGAGGTAACGGTATTGCTCCGGCTACCAAATGTCCCAGATTTAAACCAATCGAAGATCTGTGAGAACGCTTCTATTGGGAAGTTCGCACAATGGAGCCTCAGCTGAGAAACGTAGCGCAGCTGTCCACGACACTGGAGTCGCTATGGCTTCACATCCCTGTTGGTGTCTTCGGAACCACAATGAGTCCGTTCCTACACGTCCGCGCTGCAGAAAGTGGTTTTTGAGTTGACCGTGTAGTTATGCCAGTACCTGTTCTATTTGTCTGCTTAGGGATGACAGTGTGGATGATAACATGTAGCAATTATAACATAATTAATGGGGTGATGTAGCTATATAATGGGCAATGGGGCAAAAGTAGCTAATTCCTGATAATGGAACGAAGTGTTTGTTTGAAAACAAAATAGAGACAGCCTATCCAGAAATATTGCTTCGTTGCGAATAAAGGTGTTTTATTGTAAAATATTATAAGGTTACAGTTGTGTTAAAAGAGTGGCGAGTGAAATTAATTTTTGTCTCTAGCGAATAAAAGACCTTCATGTTTCGCTTGTTGATTGTAAGAAAATCTCGGCACTCGTATTTGGATGAAATCCGAAGCAAGAAAGTCATTCCAAGTGTTAGTTGACAAAGAAAACAACGGAGGTGAAGTGTCAGGCACTATTTTTTGGCCCAAATGGCTCTGAGCACTTTGCGACTTATCTTCTGAGGTCATCAGTCGCCTAGAACTTAGAACTAATTAAACCTAACTAACCTAAGGACATCACACACATCCATGCCCGAAGCAGGATTCGAACCTGCGACCGTAGCGGTCGCCCGGTTCCAGACAGCAGCGCCTAGAACCGCACGGCCACTCAGGCCAGCATTATTTTTTAATTCCAGTGTGAGTTAGCTCTCGGCCCCTAGAGAAGTGGCAGTCGATGAGATGCTGCATTGTAACTTTCATTCTAGTATTTTGTTGGAAATTATCCATCAGTGCAATTGAGAAGAGGTCTGCAGAGACAATTTTCTAAATTACATTACTGCCCTGTGCATGGGTTTTCCGTGATCTCTAGCTTAAAATGTTGATTTCCATTCACAAGTGTCATACAGAGATAAGATTCTGATAAATATAGTCCTACAGTCTACAGCTATAACCAGGTTGGAAAACTGGAAGCGGCGCTACTTAATTCACCTTACGTGTGTTCGGAAAAAGACAGTACGCTGCAGACACGCGCAGTGCTAACCAAGCTCCAGTGCGAAACCTACAAGAAAGCATTATGCATCACGCTAAGACTGGAAAGCTGTGTATTCTACAGTCTTTCATCATTGTTTCTTCACCACTTTTGTAGTTATGATTGTTCGTTTGTCTACTTCACTTGTGTATAAGACATACCTCTGCTGTTGTGATCGACTGTAGACTTCATCGCGTATGTGAAGGTTGGCAGTGGCAATCGAGGTGGAGTGAAAATGTTTTTTTTCGGCTGGGCGTGACGCCACCGATCTTCCACTATCAGAGTAGAGAGAGGGTTTACAACAGTGATTCCCAGCCTGGGAGTTAATTAACCCCTGAGGGATAAAACTAAATTTTCCCGCGGTAAAGACACAAAGGGCTAGATTACGGCTGTGTCACGTAACTAAATTGCTTCAAAAATTCAACTTCAGTACCTCATTAGACTAATAACTTTAAGATAGGTTGCTAATTCTAAAAGTGTCAAAAATGAGCATTAACGCATGACGGTACATGGCGGAGGCCACAGCCAGTGCATTAACGACAGACACTATTGGGGCTTCGCGAGCTGTAGGCGACGACAGCTTGCTGCAGCTCTCTACTTGGCTGTATTGTTGCGGTAGTGCATTATTTACTCCACCGAGTTGTCGGACAGCTCATTATTCTTCTTTCGTTACTTAATTGTTAGCTCGCCAACCATATTGAAGTACACGAAGTGGAGTGCCTTCTCAACGTATATCGAAATGAGGCGAGAAAGAGAAACAGGTGCGTGAAATGTTTCCTGTTCGAGAGCTAACTGTTGGGTGATAGATTCCTAATTACCGGCACTGCCTTTTGTTTACTACTGGACATAAATAGCTGAGTCGATAACATATAAGTAGGTGTGTAAGTTTCTTTTTTATTTGTAGTTCTGTTGTCACTGAACAGTAATCGTGCACATTTATCATCTAAAAAGTACTTCCCAGAAAGGACGGAAATGGATTCAGCATGTGCCTCAAGCCGACTTTTTCACTACAGAATAAACGTTGGAGACACAGGTGTATGATTTCAGACGTAGAGGTAATCGTGGTTACAGGCTTGTGAGTAGAGGAAATATAGGGCGAGAAAAATATTTACAGAAGTCTGTGAGACGTATTTTGTTACAATATTCCCATTAACATAAAAAGGGAAAGTATTCACTTTCATCACAGTTTGGTGAATGGCTTCGCTTGTCATTAAGACTACACCACATTTAACATCTGGTCATGCTTCGAAAGAAAGCGCACACTTTGCGCTACATATGACTGTCTGCTCTCCCCATTTAATCACAACACTCGCGCTCGCCAAGCTGCCTCCTGAAAACGCCTGATTTAGGCACGTATAAAGAATGTGACAGGATTGCTCCTGTAAATCGCAGTACGCAATGATTCACTGTTCACACTCATTGTCATTATTCTTTGTGGTAGACGTTTTCGCCCTGCCAACCAAAGATTCTTGTACACATCTATATTTTATTCAAGGAAAGCTGGAACATGAGTCACCTGCTGCCCCGCCAAAAAAATTCCTTGTATAAAAAAACAAAAGCTGCACTCCCTGATGAAGTACTTTTATTTTGGAAAATGATTTACTTTTTGTATAAAAAGTTAAAAACGACAGATTTTTCATTCGTATATTTTTTCGCTCCGCAGTCGTTGTCAATCTATTGCACGAGAACTATTCGGTAAAAACTTCATTCTTTGCATCTTAGTTTCATATGGCAGTCTGATGACGAAGTAGCTATGTTTTCATAACTGGAAATATTTATTACGATTCTTCGAAGCTAAGAACTCACTTCTTTGCTGCGCCGCCAAAAAAAAATCCTTGTGTAAAAGAACAAAAGCTGCACTACTCGATGAAGTACTTTTCTTTCGGAAAATGATTTACTTTTTGTATTAAAAGTTAAAAATGACAGATTTTGCATTCGCATGTTTTTTTTGCTCCGCAGTCGTTGTCATACTACTGCATGAAAACTATTCGGTAAAAATTTCATTCTTTTCATCTTAGTTTCATATGGCAGTCTGATGACGAAGTAGCTATGTTTTCATAATTGGTAATAGTCACTGCGATTCTTCGAAGCTAAGGACACTTCGTGTTATCCGAAAAATGTGCTGTGAATTATGAGTGCGAAGTGCGACTACCGATCCAAGGGAGGCAGAAATTGGAAGTCTGAAAATGTCTTTTTTTTTTCGAAATGCGTTCCCCTTATATCTCTACAAGTCTTCCAAAAACTTTCCTACTCATCCGCAAGTAATTTCTGACTCCAATCCTTCCTCCATTTTCCAGGTATGTAGAAGGCTATGCCCATGTGTGTTTCTTACTTTAAGAACCTCATGCGTCCATCAGCGTTTATAAGAAATGCTGCTGGTTTTCGATTGTTGCACTTTAGGTCATATATTTCTGCAAACGAAAGTAGCTAACACATCGAAGTAATTTTTTATGTTCATAATAGACCTACATCTATTTCTCGTCAGAGGAGAATAGTTTACCAGTCTTATGTATAATTTCAACGTGTCTTAAAAAGATCTGAATGCGTTAAGGCGCGTCCACACAGAGCGCTCTGCGTTGAATGCGTTCCGTATGTCATCGGTACGTCAGAGGAACGCGAAGGTTCATGCACATTCAGTTTGGGCGGAACTGCGCCGCGCCGTACTTCGTGCTTCAAGCTGGGGCACCGCAATCTCGCAGCTGGAGCGAGATAAGATTCCAAGAGCCTCATTTATTGTACTGTACCCTCATCTGGAAAAGAGCTGTTGTCAGTGGTTATCACCAGCGTTAAAAAGTACAGTGGAAAGAGTCTTTTCATTACACTACTTGTTGGCAAGATTGAACAGCTTGAATATTTTTGTCGAATGTCTTTCAAAAACTTGGCACCTATTGTAAATGAACCATGAAGAATCCACACAGCCTGCACAACTGCAGTATCAAGAGAACTTTTTGGCAACAGCAGAACCCTTTATGACCTCCACGTACTTATTCTAGATATCCAAAATATATCTGCTATTGTGTACATCTACATCTACATCCATACTCTGCAAGCCACCTGACGGTGTGTGGCGGAGGGTACCCTGAGTACCTCTATCGGTTCTCCCTTCTACTCCAGTCTCGTATTGTTTGTGGAAAGAAGGATTGTCGGTATGCTTCTATGTGGGCTCTAATCTCTCTGATTTTAACCTCATGGTCTCTTCGCGAGATATACATAGGAGGGAGCAATATACTGCTTGACTCTTCGGTAAAGGTATGTTCTCGAAATTTTAACAAAAGCCTTACCGAGCTACTGAGCGTCTCTCCTGAAGAGTCTTCCACTGGAGTTTATCTATCATCTCCGTAACGCTTTCGCGATTACTAAATGATACTGTAACGAAGCGCGCTGCTTTCCGTTGGATCTTCTCTATCTCTTCTAACAACCCTATCTGGTACGGACCCCACACTGATGAGCAGTATTCAAGCAGTGGGCGAACAAGCGTACTGTAACCTACTTCCTTTGTTTTCGGATTGCATTTCCTTAGGATTCTTCCAATGAATCTCAGTCTGGCATCTGCTTTACCGACGATCAACTTTATATGATCATTCCATTTTAAATCACTCCTAATGCCTACTCCCAGATAATTTATGGAATTAACTGCTTCCAGTTGCTGACCTCCTATTTTGTAGCTAAATGATAAGGGATCTATCTTTCTATGTATTCGCAGCACTTTACACTTGTCTACATTGAGATTCAATTGCCATTCCCTGCACCATGCGTCAATTCGCTGCAGGTTCTCCTGCTTTTCAGTACAACTTTCCATTGTTACAACCTCTCGATACACCACAGCACCACCTGCAAAAAGCCTCAGTGAACTTCCGATGTCATCAACAAGGTCATTTATGTATATTGTGAATAGCAACGGTCCTATGACACTCCCCTGCGGCACACCCGAAATCACTCTTACTTCGGAAGACTTCTCTCCACTGAGAATGACATGCTGCGTTCTGTTGTCTAGGAACTCTTCAATCCAATAACACAATTGGTCTGATAGTCCATATGCTCTTACTTTGTTCATTAAACGACTGTGGGGAACTGTTCAAATGGCTCTGAGCACTATGGGACTTAACTTCTGAGGTCATCAGTCCCCCTAGAGCTTAGAACTACTTAAACCTAACTAACCTAAGGACATCACACACACCCATGCCCGAGGCAGGATTCGAACCTGCGACCGTAGCGGTCGCGTGGTTCCAGACTGTTGCGCCTAGAATCGCTCGGCCACCGCGGCCGGCGTGGGGAACTGTATCGAATGCCTTGCGGAAGTCAAGAAACGCGGCATCTACCTGTGAACCCGTGTCTATGGCCCTCTGAGTCTCGTGGACGAACAGCGCGAGCTGGGTTTCACACGACCGTCTTTTGCGAAACCCATGCATTTTGTTATTCGCTTCATCGATTTCGCATGCGACATCACTGGCGACCCGCTGTCAAGTGTAAATTAGTTTTGTTTTTATGTGTTATTTATTGTCCTTAGGATCTCACAATTCCCGCTTTTCTCTACAAAGAGCTTTAAGTTGTTCAGTTTCCTTAGGTTACACTCCATAGTTAGCGAGAACACACTGCTGCAAGGCGAATATAAACACTCACTGGGCCACTGCACCTGCTAACGTTAAGCCATTTATGCAGTATATGGAATGCTGTAATTCGTCAGACTGTTCACTGCTTGACGGCCCTTTGCGATGTTCACTTGAAGCTTGTCTCTGGCTCACGTCCGCACTGGCAATCTTCCAGAATACTGAGTCTGAGAATCCTGTTTCAGGTATCGGGTGTAATTCAAAATGCGTAGGAAATACTGTTCTGCAAGCACCGGATTCGAGATGCATTGCCAAGAACTCACTTGAGTTGCCGTCTTGAAACAGCCTTGAGACAGAGAAGCGCAGTTATGCGTCTCAGAACGCTCCACGCTGAACACTACTGCAGCGTACGCTTTGATTCTCCCCGTTTCTTTCTCAGGCGTAAACGTGGCGCTGTTACTCTGGTCAACTCTTCTCTTTCATTTACCAGCTAATCTAGAGAGCTCACTGGTAAACTACAAATCTAAAAGCCTGGTGTTCGGTCCCTGGTAGGTCATAGGATTGTTGTCTCTCACTCATTACTTCTTTCCTCTCTGAATGTTTGTTGATGTGAAAAATGCCGAGTTACACCGTGGTTCGGATTTCACGTTAGACAGTAGTTCCCTCTGTAACAGGCTGGGTAAGTCAGTTCAAAAGTCCGACCAAGGCAAGGAGATACCCCATCCAAAACGACCATGCGCAGTACACACTGTGGTGTTGAAAACAATCTTCGGATCGATGAAGCTTTACTTAACTTACATTGAGGAATGCTAACAGTCGTGTTAAACTTACAATGAATAAAATTCAGCGAAAGTAATACTGACACCCACGTTAAACTTACGATGAACAAAGTATAGCAACACTGTAGTAGATAATTCCGTCCTCCATGTCGAAAATACTGAGAAACGTTGACATAAATAAGCTTTTCCTTGTAACAGCATGACGTAAAACGAATACTTGAGTCCAACTTCTGCATGCGCATAACATAATTCCATTATAACTACACAAGCCGGCCGGGGTGGCCGAGCGGTTCTAGGCGCTTCACTCTTGAACCGCGCGACCGCTACGGACGTAGGTTCGAATCCTACCTCGGGCATGGATGTGTGTGATGTCCTTAGGTTAGTTAGGTTTAAGTAATTCTAAGTTCTAGGGGAATTGGTGACCTCAGATTTTAAGTCCCATAGAGCTCAGAGCCATTTCATAACTGCACAAGATAACAACAACCTCTCAGAAGTTTCGGTGTGAGTAAATCGCAGCTTTACAAAAATACCAGCTTCCACACTCAACGACGTAACCATCGTAAACACCACTGCGAGCGCTGGTGTAGATTTACACGTTAAGTATATCGTATAACAGGTCTTAGGACGTCAGCATATGGGACAAGTTACCTAACGTTGACGTGACGCTCTACTAATTTTATGACATCACTTCCTCCTACTTCCCCCATGAACCATGGACCTTGCCGTTGGTGGGGAGGCTTGCGTGCCTCAGCGATACAGATGGCCATACCGTAGGTGCAACCACAACGGAGGGGTATCTGTTGAGAGGCCAGACAAACATGTGGTTCCTGAAGAGGGGCAGCAGCCTTTTCAGTAGTTGCAGGGGCAACAGTCTGGATGATTGACTGATCTGGCCTTGTAACATTAACCAAAACAGCCTTGCTGTGCTGGTACTGCGAACGGCTGAAAGCAAGGGGAAACTACAGTCGTAATTTTTCCCGAGGACATGCAGCTTTACTGTATGATTAAATGATGATGGCGTCCTCTTGGGTAAAATATTCCGGAGGTAAAATAGTCCCCCATTCGCATCTCCGGGCGGGGACTACTCAAGAGGATATCGTTATCAGGAGAAAGAAAACTGGCGTTCTACGGATCTGAGCGTGGAATGTCAGATCACTTAATCGGGCAGGTAGGTTAGAAAATTTAAAAAGGGAAATGGATAGGTTAAAGTTAGATATAGTGCGAATTTGTGAAGTTCGGTGGCAGGAGGAACAAGACTTTTGGTCAGGTGATTACAGGGTTATAAATACAAAATCAAATAGGGGTAATGCAGGAGTAGGTTTAATAATGAATAAAAAAGTAGGAGTGCGGATTAGCTACTACAAACAGCATAGTGAACGCATTATTGTGGCCAAGATAGACACAAAGCCCATGCCTACTACAGTAGTACAAGTTTATATGCCAACTAGCTCTGCAAATGATGAAGAAATAGATGAAATGTATGACGAGATAAAAGAAATTATTCAGGTAGTGAAGGGAGATGAAAATTTAATAGTCATGGGTGACTGGAATTCGTCAGTAGGAAAAGGGAGAGAAGGAAACATAGTAGGTGAATATGGATTGGGGGGAAGAAATGAAAGAGGAAGCCGTCTGGTAGAATTTTGCACAGAGCATAACTTAATCATAGCTAACACTTGGTTCAAGAATCATAAAAGAAGGTTGTATACATTGAAGAATCCTGGAGATACTAAAAGGTATCAGATAGATTATATAATGGTAAGACAGAGATTTAGGAACCAGGTTTTAAATTGTAGGACATTTCCAGGGGCAGATGTGGATTCTGACCACAATCTATTGGTTATGAACTGCAGATTGAAACTGAAGAAGCTGCAAAAAGGTGGGAATTTAAGGAGATGGGACCTGGATAAACTGAAAGAACCTGAGGTTGTAGAGAGTTTCAGGGAGAGCATAAGGGAACAATTGACAGGAATGGGGGAAAGAAATACAGTAGAAGAAGAATGGGTAGCTCTAAGGGATGAAGTAGTGAAGGCAGCAGACGATCAAGTAGGTAAAAAGACGAGGGCTAGTAGAAATCCTTGGGTAACAGAAGAAATATTGAATTTAATTGATGAAAGGAGAAAATATAAAAATGCAGTAAATGAAGGAGGCAAAAAGGTATACAAACGTCTCAAAAATGAGATCGACAGGAAGTGCAGAATGGCTAAGCAGGGATGGCTGGAGGACAAATGTAAGGATGTAGAGTCTTGTCTCTCTAGGGGTAAGATAGATACTGCCTACAGGAAAATTAAAGAGACCTTCGGAGAGAAGAGAACCACTTGTATGAATATCAAGAGTTCAGATGGCAACCCAGTTCTAAGCAAAGAAGGGAAGGCAGAAAGGTGGAAGGAGTATATAGAGGGTTTATACAAGGGCGATGTACTTGAGGACAATATAATGGAAATGGAAGAGGATGTAGATGAAGACGAAATGGGAGATAAGATACTGCGTGAAGAGTTTGACAGAGCACTGAAAGACCTGAGTCGAAACAAGGCCCCGGGAGTAGACAACATTCCATTAGAACTACTGATGGCCTTGGGAGAGCCAGTCATGACAAAACTCTACCATCTGGTGAGCAAGATGTATGAGACAGGCGAAATACCCTCAGACTTCAAGAAGAATATAATAATTCCAATCCCAAAGAAAGCAGGTGTTGACAGATGTGAAAATTACCGAACTATCAGTTTAGTAAGTCACAGCTGCAAAATACTAACGCGAATTCTTTACAGACGAATGGAAAAACTGGTAGAAGCGGACCTCGGGGAAGATCAGTTTGGATTCCGTAGAAATGTTGGAACACGTGAGGCAATACTAACCTTACGACTTATCTTAGAAGAAAGATTAAGGAAACGCAAACCTACGTTTCTAGCATTTGTAGACTTAGAGAAAGCTTTTGACGATGTTAACTGGAATACTCTCTTTCAAATTCTGAAGGTGGCAAGAATAAAATACAGGGGGCGAAAGGCTATTTACAATTTGTACAGAAACCAGGTGGCAGTTATAAGAGTCGAGGGGCATGAAAGGGAAGCAGTGGTTGGGAAAGGAGTGAGATAGGGTTGCAGCCTCTCCCCGATGTTATTCAATCTGTATATTGAGCAAGCAGTAAAGGAAACGAAAGAAAAATTCGGAGTAGGTATTAAAATTCATGGAGAAGAAGTAAAAACTTTGAGGTTCGCCGATGACATTGTAATTCTGTCAGAGGCAGCAAAGGACTTGGAAGATTAGTTGAACGAAATGGACAGTGTCTTGAAAGGAGGATATAAGATGAACATCAACAAAAGAAAAACGAGGATAATGGAATGTAGTCAAATTAAATCGGGTGATGCTGAGGGAATTAGATTAGGAAATGAGACAATTAAAGTAGTAAAGGAGTTTTGCTATTTAGGGAGTAAAATAACTGATGATGGTCGAAGTAGAGAGGATATAAAATGTAGACTGGCAATGGCAAGGAAATCGTTTCTGAAGAAGAGAAATTTGTTAACATCGAGTATAGATTTAAGTGTCAGGAAGTCGTTTCTGAAAGTATTTGTATGGAGTGTAGCCATGTATGGAAGTGAAACATGGACGATAACTAGTTTGGACAAGAAGAGAATAGAAGCTTTCGAAATGTGGTGCTACAGAAGAATGCTGAAGATAAGGTGGGTAGATCACGTAACTAATGAGGAGGTATTGAATAGGATTGGGGAGAAGAGAAGTTTGTGGCACAACTTGACTAGAAGAAGGGATCGGTTGGTAGGGCACGTTTTGAGGCATCAAGGGATCACAAATTTAGCATTGGAGGGCAGCGTGGAGGGTAAAAATCGTAGAGGGAGACCAAGAAATGAATACACTAAGCAAATTCAGAAGGATCTAGGTTGCAGTAGGTACTGGGAGATGAAGAAGCTTGCACAGGATAGAGTAGCATGGAGAGCTGCATCTTTGGTGTGACGTCATAAGCGCGTGACTGCGTGTGAGATCGCTCTCTAAGTTTTCATCTATTTTTAGGTTTCAGATATATATTTTAACTGTTTTTGTGATAATATTTACTATATAAGTGACTTATTAGTGGTTTCTTCATTCACCTCTGCATTTCTTGTGTTGTGGCCTGATATTTGTGAGTGTTTCGTATCGAGCAACTTAACCTCTTACCCGTGTTTACATTCCGCGCTGACCAGTTGCAGCTGTAGGGGCGCATCGAAAGCTAAGTACTAATTAATTGTTTGTGTATAGTAGTTTATTTAGGAACTTTAGTAGTGTTCAACCGGTGTCCTTGGTGTTTTCCGGTGAAATAACTTCAGAAGAAATTTTTGCGAACTGCTTTCAGTTTCGTTACTGTCATTAGACGTTTGATTTTCTTTCTGTGTTAGTATTTTGTTATATTCTCATTTGTTGTTGATTAATACTGTCAATAATAGTAGTTACTTCCCTTGTAGAGCAAGTTTGTGATAATTGTAGTCAGTTTTTAACATCTTCTTATTGTAGTAGCGGAACTTAGATAAAGTTGTTTTCTTGTTTCAATAATTGTAAAATTTTACCATGAGTGAGAAGTGTGGGCTTTGCCGTAGGTTCGTGAGTAGTGGATTGCGGTGTGAGACTTGTTCGAAGTATTTTCACGGGGGGGAATGCAATGGGGAAGCCAGTGGGCATTCTGGTGAGATCCTCTTCTGGAACTGCAGGTTATGTAGCAAGAGTAAG